>NC_056739.1:1959712397-1959767672 GCF_019279795.1 Protopterus annectens
TTGTAGTATATGTGGTGGGGACAGGGGGGTGGGGAGTTGTCAGTGAACCAGTCTGTGATCAGGCTGTCCATTTACACTAGTACAGCGCATGTGGTATCATCCACTACCGTGCCTTTAGGCCTTTCTCTACCTATGGATGCTAATGTTGATTTGGTGTTCACTTCAGATTAGTATGGTGGATATCTTTTTTGCTTGATCCACCTTGGAAAGGTGTGCTTGCAAAGGTGTGTTTGTTCGTTATTGCCCTTAGACAGCAATTCAGTTCTCGGTTGATTTCAGTTGTTTATGCTGATGATCAACGCTCATGCTTGTTTTTTTACTGTCTGTATTTGGTCCTATCATGAATGTCTAAGTCATAAGAGTGGTAGAGATGTATATGCAGTGCCCCTGGTGTATATACCAGTGTACATGTCCTTAGTATCAGTGTGGACAAGACCTAGAAAGCTACTACTTCCATTTGCTTTACAGTCTGTACTTGGCTTTAGAGAAATTTTATAGCTTGCTTTCTCAGTTGGTTGTGGTCTAATGATGTCAGTATGAAAGAGACTGATTTAGGATCAGACTTCAACAGGTAGGACTGCATGACAGTGGTGGTACACCGTTCAACCATGCTGCTGAATACAACTTCCGGAATGTTTGTGCCCCTTGTGGATGTGCCAACTAAGCAGTCCACGGCATTACACAGACTGCAAGAAACTATGCGTGAGTGTGTTTCTACAACATTGATGGACACAATCTATCGACGAGTAGTTAGTGAACCATAACATGGCATTTTGGGTTGTGTTGGGCATTACTGTAGTACACATGAGTAGGATGTCATGGGTCTTGGAGGGGTGTCTGTAGCTGCAATAACTTTTAGAAGGGTATTTCCCATAGTTAACTGCGCATGGAATAACTCGTAGGAATCTTTCAGTTGAAGTAATAGAGAGGTGTATTTATCTAGGGTAACAAAAGTAGACTTCCATCCTGTAGTATTTACACATTCACTTCACTGTCTGAACTTGTGGAAGTCATTATATGCAAGTATGGCCTGGGTAGTGTCTTTGGCCTCGAACTTGGTCTGTATGAATGCAGAATTGTTCACATCTTACAATGAAGAGGGCTACTTCCATTGAGTGGAGTGTCAAATTTAGGCTCCTTCCGCTGAGCAGGTTAACCTCAACATTTTCTTTTGGAGGATATTTGTAAAAACTTTTATTATCAAACAAGTCATGCAAACCTTGACATTTACAATGACAGTACCAATCAAAGACTTTGCAAATGTTCTCATCCCACGTGATTTTTGCCTCAGACTTCACGTCAACGCCGTCCTGTACATGACCCACCTGCTTTCAAGGGGTCTTGTTTTCTGACCTTGGATGTCTGAAATCTTCACTAACAACAATGCACTCCTAGCTGAGAGGAGTCAGGCCAACCAATTCCTTTTACAATAACTAATATGCCTCTACTCCATTAAGTAACTTTTTCCTTGTTACATATTAAAAGAATGCAGTTGAGACACAGCAGTAACTCCAACTTATAGGTTCATAGGTTCATAGGTTTATACTAGGCTATCTGCCCTAAGGCATTTATAAGCCTAGCCCAAATTTTTGTGGCTTACGCCACCCCTTATATGAAAAAATACTGTGCCCATTAGTTTGTTGTGCCTCTGTCCAGCAGTGACACAGAGATGATTCCTGGGATAAACCTACGATCTCCCATCCACAGGTCAAGATTTCTCTTGAACAGAGCCAGCGAGGTGCTCTGCCTCACATGGATCAGGATTTTATTCCACAGCATAGGGAGTCTCTGAGTGATAAATCTATCCCTCCAGCACGTCCTATTTATATCCGTGCTAAGATTTAAGTCGCTTGCTCTAGTGGTTTTGGTGGATTTGGATTTTTTGAGGTGGAGCATGTCCATTAATTCCGGGTTGGACATGGCCTTGTATGTCAGGCACATGTCACCTCTGAGCAGACAGTATGCAACTGAATAGAGCTGGAGTTTCTTCAATATGGCAGCATATTACAGATTTTGGAGTCCCTTTATCCTTTTGGTGAAGAACTTTTGGGGTCTCTCCAATTGCTGCAGATGTCGGGTGAGATACATCCCGAATGGGGCATTGTACTCGATCATTGGTCTGATAAGTGAAGAGTACAGGGGAACAGTGACCTCACTAGATCTGGATGTGAATCCCTTCATGATCAGGTGGGCAATGTAGAAGGTCTTTCTAACCACTTTAGCAACGTGAGTGTCAAAAGAAAGGCCACTGTCAACCTGGGTCCCCAGGACCCTGATAACCTCTTCTGTGCTTAGTGGATTGCCACCTATATGGTAGCTTGGGGTTACCTTGTTTTTCCCGAAGGGTATGACTATACATTTTTTGGCGTTTAACTTCAGGCCATGGCTCTGGCACCAGCTATCTGTTTCCGTGAGTCCCTTCTGAAGGATATCCATGTCCGATGCACTTTCCACTATGGCGCCCAGTTTGCAGTCGTCTGCAAACTTTGTCAGCCAAAGTCCTCCCATGTTGGCCTGTACTTCTGAGAAGTAGATGCCGAACAATAGGGGGCCAAGGACCGAGCCCTGTGGGACACCACTTGTGACCAGCTTGGAGTCTGACATAGCGCCAGCAACTCTAACCCTGTGGGTTCTGTCCTTAAGCCAGTTCGCAACCCATCTTGTGACATATGGGTTTACATTTAAGCTGGTAAGTTTTTCTACAATACCCGAGTGGGGTATTGTGTTGAAAGACTTTGCAAGGTCAAGGTAGGCTGTATGGACTGCCTTTCCCTCATCAATGGCCTTGGTGACTGTTTCGAAGAAGTCGACCAAGTTCAAAAGGCATGATCTGCCCTTGACGAAACCAAACTGGGTCGGGTCCAATGTCTGCAAGTCCCCTATATCTTTGTTTATGAGCTCCATTATGATCCTCTCCATAGCTTTGCAGACTAGACTTGTTAAGCTTATGGGGCGGTATTTACCAGGGTCTGTAGAGGCACCGCCTTTGTGGAGTGGGACCACAGTTGCCGTATGCCACTCCTTGGAGACATATCCTGTGGTAAGGCTGAGATTAAACAGCTGCCTTATGTGCGGGTTTAATTCCTCATTTAGCTCGTGTAGCACACAGCCGGGGACACCATCCGGTCCCATTGATGCTGTGTTTTTAGCTCTAGAGAGAGCAGCTTTCACCTGCGCATTTGAGATGTCTGGGAGGCTATACTCTGCTGGGATAGTTATCTCTCCTTTAGGGGGGGAGAGGGGGGTGAAGTTTGCACTGAACCTGTCTGCCAGTATGTTGGCAATGTCTGTGGGTTCAGTGATTTTTGTATCATTTTGGACTAATTCTGAGCATATCTGGGAGTTTCCACCCAGGTTCCTAACATAGCTGAAAAAGGCCTTATGATTGCCCTTTGAATCCATGGCAATTTTTCCTCTCAAAATTGGCCTTAGTTGATTTTATGAGTGCTCGTATTTTTTTACTAATAATGATCAGGGGTGACTTCCCTTTTATGGATTTTGTTCTATCATGTAATAGCTTTCTCCTCTTTTTGTAAAGTTTGTTAATGGCTGGGGTCCACCAGACTGGACGTTTGCCCTTTGTGGAAAGAGTCTTGGTTTTATTTGGGATTGCCTGATCCATGCAGTCCTGGAGGTGTTCATAGAAGGCATTTGTAAGGGCTTCCGCAGCTTGGGTTGTGGTTTCCACTGGCTCAGGGGCCTTGAAGGATACCACACCAGTCTTGAGTAGTGTGAAGTTTGCTTTAGAGAAGTTCTTCACTGTGGTCTTTTTTGTTTGGGGTGGGGGCGGGATGTGGATTTCCAGTGAGATTAGTTTATGATCAGATCTCACCAATGAGGGATATACTTCCAGTGTGGAGCATTTTGTCCCCATGTTTGTGATAATGAGATCTAGTATATTTTCTCCTCTCGTGGGAACAGTGACTAGCTGTTCCATGGCATTTGAATTTATGAACTACAGGAACTGTTGGGCTAGAAAGTTAGGGCTTGAGTAATATTCCCAGACTATATTCAGGTAGTTGAAGTCACCCAATATGATGGTGTTTGGAGATACATTTATACCCTCCAGTGTCTTCAGGAAGGCTGTGTTGGGTTCCTGAGTTTGAGAGGGTGGCCTGTAGCATGCTACAATTTGTAGAGCAGTTTTGCCTATGGTTAGATGCACCTGGATGGTTTCCGAAGCTTCGTGCGTTGCCACCAACCTGGAGGTGTGGGTATCCTTTATGAATATGGATACACCCCCTCCTTTTGTGGTGTGGTCCGGGTTTTGGGGCCGGAACGCATGATATGAGGTAAAACCTAATAGTGCCGGGGTGCTCTCAGGAGCCTTGAACCAGGTTTCAGTTACAGCACAGACATCGATGTTCTCCATACTGAGAAGGGCCTCGAGTGCATGCATTTTGAGATTTAGACTTCTGGCATTGAGCAGCATTACCCTCACTTTCTTCCCATTTTTGTTTTCTAGGGTGGTAGGTTTAGAATTTGAGCCTTGCCTAAAAAGGCACTATGGGGTGGCAAGAGCCATAGCCAATATCCGAATCCCAGGGTGACAGGTGCAAGCCGTCCCTTGAAGCAGCGTGGCTTGTCAAGCATGTCATCCCAGGCAGACAGACACTGGATCCCCTTTGAATGACACCAGACATTAAGCCAATTGTTAAAGCTGATCATCTTGTCTCTATATTGTGGCATCATTCTTGGTGAAGGAAGGATACTGCTCAGGGTCAGGGTCATACCTGCCTGGGCTACATAATCAGAGAGCTCCTCTATGTCTCTTTTCATGTAGTCCAGGGAGGTACGTCTCAGGTCATTCACACCAGCATGGACAATGACTGTGTCATATTTGTACTTGCCGTGGAGTGACCAGAGTGCTTGTGTTATGTGGCGGATTCTAGCGCCCGATAGGCAGCTTACTGTGACCCTCTCCTTGCTCAGCCTGGTGAGTGGGACGTCAGTGTGTCTGACTATGGAGTCACCTATGACAAGTATGTTTGGTGTTGTATTTGGCCTTAAGGGCTGTGACTGCTTTGCACACTGCTTTTGTGGTTTATGTGTTGCTTGTGGGGTGTCTTGAGGTAGCAGTTGATTGGGTGTCTGCTTTGGAGGCCTCTGCTGTTTAGGTAAATTTTTACTGAGAGCCTCCGAGTATGTCTTTGTGTGTTTATGTGTTTGATTCAGTGGTGTGGTAGCATTATGTGAGGCTGGTTTTGTGGTGTGTGTAGTTGCCTTCTCCTCCTGTCTGGTCTTGCCAGTCCTGAGTTGAGAGAGCTCAGCCTCCAGTTTGGCTAAATAGCTGCATCTCTCGCAAGTATTTGTGTTATGTGGGAGGAGGAGAGGGTTGTCTGTGTACATGAGGCAGTTATAACATTGCCTCAAGATTCCCAGATTCACCAGCTGGACCGGAGAGGAGATTGACAACTGACCTTTGGACATGGTAGAATAATATTGGGAATTCCTTAATAATTGAAAACAAGGGCCAGTGGGGAGTGAGGGTGTAGTGCTTTTAATTTTTAGTGCTGACTTATATAATTGCTTTAGTGAGCATGTGCCAGGTAACTTGAGTGCAATGTGTTACAAGTAACTAAATGCAAAAACGACAAACAGTAACTTTCTTTCAAGTGAAACAAGGAACTAGTACAGTAAGCAATGCAGATATCACTAGTGATCCACAGAAGCGCTGAGAAGCCGCATATCAGGTGGAATTAGCTTCCAGGGAAATAACAAGCCAACAAACAACAAGCATATAAACAAAGCTAGATTCAGCAGGCCTGGATCTAGTCTATGCTAGAGCAAACAAGGTGTACCAATTTCAGTAAGATACATAGGTTCATAGGTTCATAGGTTCATACTAGGCTATCTGCCCAAGGGCATTTATAAGCCTAGCCCATAGTGATGTGGCTTTCGCCACCCCTTTAGTTTGAATAAAACTATGCCTATTATTTTGCTGTGCCTTTGTCAAGCAGTGACACTGAAGTAATCCCTGGGGTATATCTGCGATCTCCCATCCACTGGTCAAGATTCCTCTTGAACAAGGCCAGCGAGGTGCTCTGCCTCACATGTACCGGGATTTTGTTCCACAGCATAGGGAGTCTCTGGGTGATGAATCTGTCCCTCCAGCACATTCTATTAATAACCGTGTCAAGGTTTAAGTCTCCCGCCCTTGTGGTTCTGAGGGATCTAGATTTTTTGAGGTGAAGCGTATTCATCAAATCTGGGTTTGACATGGCCTTATATGTCAGGCACAGGTCACCTCTGAGCAAGCGGTATGAGACTGAATAGAGCTGGAGTTCTTTCAGTCGGGCAGCATAAGACATATTTTTGAGACCCTTTATCCTTTTGGTGAGGAACTTTTGGGACCTTTCCAGCTGCTGCAGGTGTCGGGTCAGATACATTCCGAATGGGGCATTGTACTCAATCATAGGTCTAATGAGTGATGAGTACAGGGGGACGATGACCTCCCTTGATCTAGATGTGAATCCCTTCATGATCAGGTGGGCAATGTAGAAGGTTTTCCTAACTACTTTAGCAACATGAGTGTCAAACGAAAGGCTACTGTCAACCTGGGTCCCCAGATCCCTGATGACTTCTTCTGAGCTCAGTGGATTGCCACCTATATGGTAGCTAGGGGTAACCTTGTTTTTCCCGAAGGGTATGACTATGCATTTCTTGGCGTTTAACTTTAGGCCATGGCTCTGGCACCAGTTATCCATTTCTGTGAGGCCCTTCTGAAGGATATCTGTGTCAGATGTGTTTTCGACTATGGCGCCCAGTTTGCAGTCATCTGCAAACTTTGTCAGCCATAACCCTCCTGTGTTTGCTTGTACCTCAGAATAGTAGATGCCGAACAAGAGTGGACCCAGGACTGAGCCCTGTGGGACACCACTTGTGACAGGCTTTGAGTCTGACATGGCTCCAGCAACTCTGACCCTGTGGGTTCTGTCACTTAGCCAGTTTGCAACCCATCTTGTGATGTATGGGTTTACATTCAAGCTGATGAGTTTTTCGATGATACCTGAGTGGGGTATTGTGTCGAAGGCCTTTGCCAGGTCGAGGTAGGCTGTATGGACTGCCTTTCCCTCATCAATGGCCTTGGTGACTGTCTCGAAAAAGTCAACCAAGTTTAAAAGGCATGATCTGCCTTTGACAAAGCCAAACTGGGTTGGATCCAAAGTCTGCAAGTTCCCTATGTCTTTATTTATGAGTTCCATTATGATCCTCTCCATGGCTTTGCAGATAAGGCTTGTCAAGCTAATGGGACGGTAATTTCCAGGGTCGGTGGAGGCACTGCCCTTGTGAAGAAGTGGGACCACAGTCACCGTGCGCCACTCCTTGGGTACGTATCCTGAGGTGAGGCTAAGATTAAACAGCTGTCCTAACTGCAGGTTTAATTCCTCATTGAGTTCGTGGAGCACATAGCCGGGGACACCATCCGGTCCCATGGATGCTGTGTTTTTTGCCTTGGAGAGAGCAGTTCTCACCTGGGCGTTGGAGATGTTTGGAGGGCTACTATCCTCTGGTATAGATATCTCTCCTTTTGGGGGGGAGGGGGGGGAGAAGTTTGCACTGAACCTGTCAGCCAGTATGTTGGCAATGTGTGTAGGTTCAGTAATCTTCACATCATTTTGAACTAATTCTGAGCATATCTGGGAGTTTCCTCCTAGGTTTCTAACATAGCTAAAGAAGGCCTTATGATTGTCTTTTGAGTCCTTGGTGATTTTTCTCTCAAAATTTGCCTTGGATGATTTTATGAGAGCTCTTAGATTTTTACTTATAATGATCAAAGGTGTCTTACCTTTCAAGGATTTTGCTCTATCTTGTAGTAGCTTCCTCCTTTTGTTGTAGAGCTTGTTTATGGCTGGGGTCCACCAGACTGGACGCTTGCCTTTGGTACAAAGAGTCTTAGTTTTGTTTGGGATTGCCTGATCCATGCAGTCCTGTAGGTGCTGGTAGAAGGCATTTGTAAGTGATTCAGCGGTTTGAGTAATGTTTACCACTGGCTCAGGGGCCTAAAAGGAGACCACACTAGTTTTTAGAAGTGTGAAGTTGGCTTTTGAGAAGTTTTTCACTGTTGTCTTTTTTATTTCAGGTGGGAGCGGGATGAGGACCTCCAGCGAGATTAGTTCATGATCTGATCTCACCAGTGAGGGGTATACTTCCGGTGTTGAACATTGTGATCCCATGTTCGTGATGATGAGATCAAGTATGTTTTCTCCTCTTGTGGGGATGGTGACTAGTTGTTCCATGGCATTTGAGTTTATGAACTCCAGGAACCTTTGGGCTAGAGTGTTTGACAGTTCAAATATTCAGGAACTATAAACCTTTAACCAGAAATTCCCAGCTCAGAAGGGCAGAGTCCAGCCTCTTCTCCCACAAGAGTGCAGACCACGAACCTTCTTAATGTAAAATAACTGGCCTGAAGCCCAAGTGCCTAAACCAGAACTAATACCCTTGGACACTGGGCTCTCAATCAGCAGTTCCCAACTTAGAAGGATGAAAGCTACCTGTCCTGACACCACAGTGCTGCCACAAACCTTCCTAATGTAAAACAACTGGTCTGAAGCCCAAGTGCTTAATCCAAAAGACTTAGAATGCTAGCTACACTTTAATCAAGTTACAACCAAGCAGTAATAAATACAATTGAATACTTTAGAGAATGTCTGGATTAGTGCTCAAGTTACACAAACAAAGCTAGATCCAGCAGGCCCGAATCCAGTCTATGCCACAGCAAACAAGGCGCACCAACTTCGGTAAGAAGCAGTTCAGATATGCATTCACTATAAGCCTTTAACCAGAAATTCCCAGCTCAGAAGGGCAGAGTCCAGCCTCTCCTCCCACAAGAGTGCAGACCACAAACCCTCTTAATGTAAAATAACTGGCCTGAAAGCCCAAGTGCTTAAACCAGAATTAATACACTTTTAGAATAACAGACACTGAGCCCTCAATCAGCAGTTCCCAACCTAGAAGGATGTAAGCTACCTGTTCTGCCACAACAGTGCAGACCACAAACCCTCTCAGTGCAAAACAACTGGTCCGAAGCCCAAGTGTTTAAACCAAAAGGCTTAGAATGAGTTACACCAAGCAGTAATAAATACAATTGAGTATTTTTAAGATGATGCAAAAGTAAAATGAAGTAGGTAGAAACACAAGTACAGTAAAAGCAGATACATTTTTTTTTTTTATCTGAACAAGTGCTGAGATCAAAGAAACAGATTTGAGTGCTGTAACTAGAAAACTGGCTAGTTATAAGAAAAAAAAAACAAGCTAGAAGGCTTCCCTCAAACACCGAAGGGCTTGGGGGCTCAGAAGCCTACAAATAGTCTATACCACTTAACAGGAAAGGCAGGAAATAAGCTTAATTTTTTTTGTCTGTTTCCTAGATGCTCTCTTTGTACACAGTAGGAGTGCCTGAAATCAGAATATGATCTCACTGTACTCAGTTGAGTGAGCAAATGAGATGGGCCCAGAGGCAGGCTGAGGGGCGGGCAGTTTCAAGGCCACTAAGATTAACACCAAAACAAAAACAGGGAGGGTGGGTGGTAATGACTGAAGAGCAGAATAACTGCAACTTGAGTTCAATATTCCTTCAACACAGTTTAAATCAAATTAAATACTGTATTTTTTTTAAAAAGTGCAGATAAAGGTACTTAAATTCTCTTATACGTCCAGTTGAATATAACCAAGTTCTTAGCTGGCCAAAGCTGAGGTTTTTAAGCAATAAAAATTCACAATGCACCACTTAAAAAGGCAAGGACAGGAAATCAAAGAATGTGGCTACCCCCACACCTGTAATTACTAGCAAATAACACACTAGCTTCAGTTCAAGTTACTAAAGAGCAAAATAACTGCCACTTGAGTTAAATATTCCTTCAACACAGTTTAAATCAAATTAAATACTGTATTTTTTTTTAAAAAGGGCAGATAAAGGTACTTAAATTCTCTTATACATCCAGTTGAATATAACCAAGTTCTTAGCTGGCCAAAGCTGAGGTTTTTAAGCAATAAAAATTTCACAATGCACCACTTAAAAAGGCAAGGACAGGAAATCAAAGAATGTGGCTACCCCCACACCTGTAATTACTAGCAAATAACACACTAGCTTCAGTTCAAGTTACTAAAGAGCAGAATAACTGCCACTTGAGTTAAATATTCCTTCAACACAGTTTAAATCAAATTAAATACTGTATTTTTTTAAAAACAAGTGCAGATAAAGGTACTTAAATTCTCTTATACGTACAGTTGAATATAACCAAGTTCTTAGCTGGCCAAAGCTGAGGTTTTAAGCAATAAAAATTTCACAATGCACCACTTAAAAAGGCAAGGACAGGAAATCAAAGAATGTGGCTACCCCACACCTGTAATTACTAGCAAATAACACACTAGCTTCAGTTCAAGTTACTAAAGAGCAGAATAACTGCCACTTGAGTTAAATATTCCTTCAACACAGTTTAAATCAAATTAAATACTGTATTTTTTAAAAAAGTGCAGATAAAGGTACTTAAATTCTCTTATACGTCCAGTTGAATATAACCAAGTTCTTAGCTGGCCAAAGCTGAGGTTCTTAAGCAATAAAAATTTCACAATGCACCACTTAAAAAGGCAAGGACAGGAAATCAAAGAATGTGGCTACCCCCACACCTGTAATTACTAGCAAATAACACACTAGCTTCAGTTCAAGTTACTAAAGAGCAGAATAACTGCCACTTGAGTTAAATATTCCTTCAACACAGTTTAAATCAAATTAAATACTGTATTTTTTTAAAAAAGTGCAGATAAAGGTACTTAAATTCTCTTATACGTCCAGTTGAATATAACCAAGTTCTTAGCTGGCCAAAGCTGAGGTTTTTAAGCAATAAAAATTTCACAATGCACCACTTAAAAAGGCAAGGACAGGAAATCAAAGAATGTGGCTACCCCCACACCTGTAATTACTAGCAAATAACACACTAGCTTCAGTTCAAGTTACTAAAGAGCAGAGTAACTGCCACTTGAGTTAAATATTCCTTCAACACAGTTTAAATCAAATTAAATACTGTATTTTTTTAAGAAAAAGTGCAGATAAAGGTACTTAAATTCTCGTATACGTCCAGTTGAATATAACCAAGTTCTTAGCTGGCCAAAGCTGAGGTTTTTAAGCAATAAAAAATTCACAATGCACCACTTAAAAAGGCAAGGACAGGAAATCAAAGAATGTGGCTACCCCCACACCTGTAATTACTAGCAAATAACACACTAGCTTCAGTTCAAGTTACTAAAGAGCAGAATAACTGCCGCTTGAGTTAAATATTCCTTCAACACAGTTTAAATCAAATTAAATACTGTATTTTTTATAAATAAAATTAAATACTGTATTTTTATTTTTTATGAAGCTGTATTTTTCCACAGCCCTGCATACAATTATATTTGCTTTTTAACAATTAGATTACAACATCATTAATGAATCAGAAATTAATATACATTGTAAATAAACTGACCTTATTCCATAACAGTTTCCTCCCTTTGAAATTATCAGTGTCATACATAAAAGCTTCAGCATCATAATGATCATTGTGGGTGAAAATAGAACTGTCATTGATTGGTATGTGCAGTGGCATTTCATGTGCAGGTGAGGTTAAACATCTTGTTATTACAGCCTTCAAAATAGAAAATACCAAAATGATCAGAAGTATAATAAAAAGTAGAATGGCATTACCCTGGAATATACGAGTTCCCATGCCTACCATTGATACTGCCCAACCATCCAAAAAGAGTCCATTGTTTTGATGTGCTGTCCAAATCTTTGGCCCTTTGCTCAATGAAATTTGCCAGTTTTTCCTGTTCATCATGACAGTGACTAAAATATGAAGAGCAGTGACTTCTTATGAGGGCACATAACCTCCCTTTTGCAGCAAGCATTATATCAAGTGCCATTCGATTCTGTAACACCGCGGGTCACATTTCAGTCATTTTTTGATTAGCCATCCTGATGTGATGCACAGTTGTGTCACGCTCCCCCTCGTAGATTATGAGCAAGCATGGTGATTTCAAGCATTGTTCTTTGCACTCCATGCCCAGGATTAAAAATTGAAATTACTTGCTCTGCCCAGTGGATTGCTCACTTATTTCTCAGTCTACTTGCTGTTAGGTTTTTCAAAAAGTTAAATAGCAGGAGTAATATAGCCTACAAAGCAACATCCAGACCAGTTTGTAGGCAACCAGGGGTAGGCACGATCACCAAAGATGTAGTAACGGTCACTTATCATGAACATCCCATGCTCCCAGTCATAACTTTTTAAATGCAAGGAATGTAACACACTTTCATGCTTGTTGTCATTACATTTGCTTTTTCCCACTGGTACAGTCCCATTTCTGGCATAACATGTGTCTTCATGATGTGTGGTTGCAAGTTGGAGAGATACAACCTTTGCAAAATAAGTTACTTTACATCAGGTTAGACTGATGTCATTAAGGTCCTTTTCAAATGACATCTGTGATGTAGGGATAAGAATCTTAGGCATCCCTGCCTTAGAATGATGAGGTATATGCGAACATGTCCAGAAGTTTGTTTTGTTTAAATTTTTGGCATATTACCAAAGGACCAGCAAGAAACTGTTTTGTCTCGACCATTTTATAGAAGGAAACAGCAGCTGAAACAAAGCAAGGGTACCTGTTGTCACTGGATTCATCATGCACTGCTACTGAAGTTGATTTCCTCACTGGGCAGATGATTTATGTATCACACCTCGATCTCCCTCTGTTGGCTGCAATAATTCATTTGGGGTGCCCACATGGCAGTTCTTACAATGAGATGAACAGATCCACGTTGGTAGTCCTACACAGCGAATAGCAGTCAAGGTTTTCAGCAGGACCTGGAAAGGACCTTTCCTCCTTGGGCTGAGGTCATTCTTCCTCTGGAAAATTTTTACGTCAACCCAATCACCCGGTTGTACCTGATAACAGGGCAGGTCAGGAGGCTTTGGTAATGCTGTTCTTACTGTTTGATGATATTGCTGCAAATTAGGAATCAAGTTCTTACAATATGAAATCATGGTATTATCTGACAAGGTTAAATCGGCATTTCCCACTTGGTTGGTAGCTCAAAGGGCCATGGTTCTCCCCATTAATATTTCATATGGACTCAACTTCCTGGTGGCATTCAGTGAGGCCCTCATACTCATTAATACTAAGGGGAAGGCTGCGGGCCACTTTAAGTGGGTTTCAGCAGAAATCGTTGAAATTTTATTCTTAATGGTTCTGTTTACCCTTTCCACTAATCCAGATGACTGTGGATGGTTGGTGTAGTGAAGACTCAACTTAGTATTAAAAACTCTGCACAATCCCTTAAGTAAACAATTATTAAAATGTGTTCCCTGGTCACTATTGATAGTACATGGTATACCGAATCTCGGTATAAAATCATACAGAAGTTTTTTTAACTACTGTGACTACATCAGCTTTGCAACATGGGTAAGCTTCCACCCATGATGAGAACATACACACCACCAACAAAATAAATTGTAAATTATTAGTCCTAGGCATCTGAATGAAGTCCAGGTGCATGTTAACAAAAGGTCCCCAGGGTGGTGGTAAACATGCAGCCTTACTGTTGGCATTTTTATTTACATTATACTTTTAACATATTCCACAACTTTTTACGTTCTGAAGTATCAAAGAAGAGACATGAGGGGCATAACAACTTTGGGTAATTTGCTGAAATAAAGCTGTCTTACGTTTTTAATTTCTCCAAGTCTTTTGGCTTTCTAATATCATGACGGGAATGGACCCCATTCCTAAGCCAAAGTACGATTACAGTTCATGAAATTAGTATTGTTTCACTCTTTGATGTTAGCCAAAAGTGCTCTTCGTAGCACCTGCAATGTGCCCAGTAATGACTCCTTCTGCAATTCATACGATGTTACATGAACTGTTAACATATCTAAATATGATTGTAAATTCTTTTTTATAAGACCAGTTGCTCCTATTACTATTGGAACTGTCTGGGTATCTTTCTTCCATATGGCTCTCATTTCTGCTTGCAGATCCAGGTATTTTATGACTTTGTGTCTCTCTGTATGCAATACACTGTAGCCACTAGGTGTGGTGCTTTTAATGATCAATGGTACTTTTGTCTTCTTTTCTTGGACCACTGTATCTGTTTTTCTAGCATCTGTCTTTTGAACTGTTGGTATTGGGTGATCCCATGTGATATAAACTTCATAATTTTCTATGATTCTTTGTGGCTTATCTTACCAGTCTTACCTGTATGAGCATGTGGATGATATGTCCTTACCAGGTAAGGTAGCAAAGAGGCAGGCACCACCAGTCGGCTGTCCGGATGTCGCCATATGCTGTCAGAGGATTTTCTACATCCATCCTTGAGTCACCTCAGATCTTCTCCCTGTAATGCTTCAGCTTGAAAGGCTGACAACATTTCAAAATCAAACACAACATGACTGTTGTAGTTTGTTATCGTTAACATACACAGATTTTTGCAACACTGTATGACTTCTTGCTTAGCAGATTGTTCTGCTAAATTTCTACAATGTTACAACATCCAGGCCTTTTTGATGTGCACAACATTTGATTACAGACAGACTCTTTGATAGCAAAAGTACATCTAACAATGATTTTATGTACCCTGGATTTTTTTAATTTGATTTCCTGAACAGGTGAAAAACCCTCTCTCTCCAAAGTTGCCCAAAATCATGTACCACCCAAAAAGCATAATGGCCACCATGACTTTGGCTAACTCACAGGTTTTTTGCAAAGCCACTACCTCAGCTATTTCAGCAGAACGAACACCCTCTGATCATTGTTGTACCATTATTGTCTCTTTGGTGCATACGGCTATTCCCAAAGTGAATTGCCCTCTTTGATTTCTTCCACAGGAGCCATACATGAACAAGTTCTGATCAGCTTTGGGTCTAGGAGTGTCCTTTAAGTCCTTCCTAGGAGAAAACAAATAGTTACACACACAATCATGTTCATCATCATCCTCAGCAGTAGGCAACAGAGATGCAGGATTTAGAACAGGGCAGCGAGTCAGATAAATAGATGGATCAGAAAGAAGTGTAAGTTCATATCTAGTTAGATGTGCAGTCAAGAGTGGTTGAGCTTTCATTTTAAGCAAAAGTGATGATACAGAATGCGGGACAGCTACTGTGAGATCATGCCCAAGCACAAGCAATTGTGCAAGATTAACTAGAATGGTGGCAACAGCAGCAACTACCCTTAAACAGGGTGGAAAACCTTTTGCAATAGAATCAAATGCAGTGCTGTAATAAGCTTATGGATGATAGCTGTCCTCATGTTTCTGTGGAAGTACTCCTTGAGCAAATCCATTTCTTTCATGACAGAATAAAATACAATTCTTATCGTAGTCTGGTAACCCTGAAGATGGGTCAGTAGCTAAAGCTTATTTCAAATTCTGAAATTAATTTTCCTCTTCACTATTGCAAAGGAGAGGCTGTGGTGTATCCTGCTTTAAAAGATATGTATAAGGTTTGGCAATATCTGTGTAGTTAGGGATTCACTGTCTGCAGTATCCTGTCATACCTAGGAAAGACCTAAGCTGTCACTGATTACTTAGATGTGGGGCCTTAGATATTGCATCAGTACGAGATGGTAACACTTGCCTGCTACCCTGAGATATTAAATGACCAAGATAACGTACCTCAGGGGACCACAAATGTAGTTTTTCTCTAGATACTTTGTCTCGCTTTTCTGCAAGGATAGTCAGAAGATGCAGGGTATCCTGCTGACATTGCTAAAAGGAATTTGATGCTATTAGAAATCATCTACGTATTGTACTAACACAGACCCATCCAGAAATATCACATTCTCCAAATCCTTTTTTCAGACTTTGAGAAAACAATGGAGATGTAGTATATCCGTGTGGGAAATGTGTCTAGGTGTATTGCTGTCCCTGATAAATAAAAGTAAACAGTAACTGACTGTCAGGGTGAATAGGTATGGAAAAGAATGCTGAACATAAATATATTACAGAAAAGTAACTAGCTGTAGGTGGTATGCAGCTCAGTCTTGTTGCTGGATTTGGAAAAACAGGAAAAGTAGGCAATACTGCATTATTTACAGCCCTTAAGTCTTGTACAAATCTATAACAATCCTTTCATGGCTTTTTGACAGGAAAGAATATGAGTATTGCAAGGGCTTTTAGCTGAAATTATTATTCCTTTCTGTATCAGAGACTGACTTACAGGTTTGATTCCCTGCTGTGCTTCCAGCTTTAGTGGATATTGTGGCACTCTAGGGAGAGGTTTTGATGGGTTTAATTTTATTTTTACTGGTTCTGATGATTTCAGTATACCTAGTTCATTTGCATGCTTAGCCCACAAGTTGGTAGGTACCTGCTATAGTAACTCTCCATCTGTCTGTATGGTTCCAACAGGCTGTTCCTCAGCTTCTGCTAAAACTGCCAATAATTTCCCCCCTCTGATTCTGTCAGAACATTTAGATACACCCCTTCTGGGGTATAGTAACTAGTGCAACCCAGCTTGCATAACCAGTCTCTTCCTTGCAGATTTACCTGTGCAGTTGTACTCAAAAGAAAAGAATGCTTTTCTTCGTTCGGACCTAAAGAAATGGGGATGGGTTCCGAAACAGGATATGTAACCATAGTATTTGTCACTCCGACTGCCTTTACTTTATGCTGTGATACTGGTATTTGAGTATCTGAAGTAATTTTTAACACTGACCTAGTGGCTCCAGTGTTCACCAGAAATGGGGTCTTCTTTGAATTTATTTTCATCTTAACATAGGGTCCATTTTGAACTATTGGCAGTAGAGGGTTAAGATTCACTTTTGTATTATTTCCTTGACCTAGTCAGCATGGAGCTTCCTGACTCCTTCCAGTCTGAAGCAGGGGCAGCTCGTGGCATCGGGCTGCCGGACTGCAGCCCCCTCAAAATAAAAATTAGAAAAGAAAACAAAACAAAATTATTTTTTTAAATTTCGCGGACGCGCAGTAGTCCCGACTACTGTCGGTCTATGCGCATGCTCAAGGCAGTACGGCAGTCCCGATAGAGGGACACAAGGAGACGTCTGTGCACTTTTAAAGTGCACAGACTCGCTAGGATTATATGTCGCGTCCGGACTGCAACAGTAGCAGTCAGAACAGTCTCGTCGTCAGGAGGGAGCTTTTACTTGGGATCTCGTCGGGAAGGAGCTTTGCTTGGGATCTCGCGGGTCTTTGTGAGTATTGCGCGGGCAGGATATGATATGGAGAACAGACAGGTAAGTGTATGGTGCATTTTACTTTATGTGTTAGCTGGATATGTTGGTGCTTTTAACTGGATAGATTAGTTTGTGTTAGCTGGATATGTTGGTGCTTTTAACTGGATAGATTAGTTTGTGTTAGCTGGATATGTTGGTGCTTTTAACTGGATAGATTAGTTTATGTTAGCTGGATATGTCGGTGCTTTTAACTGGATAGATTAGTTTGTGTTAGCTGGATATGTTGGTGCTTTTAACTGGTGTGTGTGTGTAAATGCCCCAGGTGCTCATGGTGGTGTGGTAGGGAATACCTCAGGCTTGAACCCTGTACCCTGTATGCAGGTGTTAAAGACTTGAGTTCCCTACCCACCACCATTTGTAAAAAAATTGCAGATTTTTGCCTCATATTTGATCTGATCTGTTCCTCATAATATCTGTGGTTTGTAAATGTTGCAATGATTGATATTTGATGGTGTAGTAGTAGCATTGTTGCCTTACAACTGCAGGTTCTCAGGTTTGATTCTTGGCTGGGGTTCCTTCTTTGTGGGGTCCATATCTTCTCCCTGTGTTTGGGTGGGTTTGCTTTTGTGTCCTCCCATGTTACAAAGACATGTCTGCATTATTTCTTCCTGGGCCTCTGCTGAAAATTGTTTTTTTGTTCCAAGTCAGACTGTCCTGATTAACAAATGTTAAATAAAATTGACAGGCATTTGAATTTCAGACTTCAGGTTTCTGAATGTTTAATTCCTTGTAGATTTGATGGTACAGTGGTAGTATTGTTGCCTCACAGCTATAGGTTTTCTGGTTTGATTCTTGGTTGGGGTGGCTTCTGTGTGGAGTCTGCATCTCCTCCCTGTGTTTGTGTGGATTTGCTCTGGTGCCCTGCCATTTTACAAAGACATGTCTGCAGTATTAATCCCTGCATCTCTGCTGAAAATTGTTTTTGTTCTGTCCGCAGTAAAATTGACAGGCATTTGAATTTCAGACTTCAGGTTTCTCAATGTTTAATTCCTTGCAGATTTAATGGCGCAGTGGTAGTATTGTTGCCTCACAGCTATAGATTTTCTGGTTTGATTCTTGGTTGGGGGGGCTTCTGTGTGGAGTCTGCATCTCCTCCCTGTGTTTGTGTGGATTTGCTCTGGTGCCCTGCCATTTTACAAAGATGTGTCTGCAGTATTAATCCCTGCGTCTCTGCTGAAAATTGTTTTTGTTCTGTCCTCAGTAAAATTGACAGGCATTTGAATTTCAGACTTCAGGTTTCTGAATGTTTAATTCCTTGCAAGTTTGATGGTGCAGTGGTAGTATTGTTGCCTCACAGCTATAGGTTTTCTGGTTTGATTCTTGGTTGGGGTGGCTTCTGTGTGGAGTCTGCATCTCCTTCCTGTGTTTGTGTGGATTTGCTCTGGTGCCCTGCCATTTTACAAAGACGTGTCTGCAGTATTAATCCCTGCGTCTCTGCTGAAAATTGTTTTTGTTCTGTCCGCAGTAAAATTGACAGGCATTTGAATTTCAGACTTCAGGTTTCTGAATGTTTAATTCCTTGCAGATTTGATGGTGCAGTGGTAGTATTGTTGCCTCACAGCTATAGGTTTTCTGGTTTGATTCTTGGTTGGGGGGGCTTCTGTGTGGAGTCTGCATCTCCTCCCTGTGTTTGTGTGGATTTGCTCTGGTGCCCTGCCATTTTACAAAGACGTGTCTGCAGTATTAATCCCTGCGTCTCTGCTGAAAATTGTTTTTGTTCTGTCCGCAGTAAAATTGACAGGCATTTGAATTTCAGACTTCAGGTTTCTGAATGTTTAATTCCTTGCAGATTTGATGGTGCAGTGGTAGTATTGTTGTCTCACAGCTAAAGGTTTTCCGGTTTGATTCTTGGTTGGGGTGGCTTCTGTGTGGAGTCTGCATCGTCTCCCTATGTTTGTGTGGATTTGCTCTGGTGCCCTGCCATTCTACAAAGACGTGTCTGCAGTATTAATCCCTGCGTCTCTGCTGAAAATTGTTTTTGTTCTGTCCGTAGTAAAATTGACAGGCATTTGAATTTCAGACTTCAAGTTTCTGAATGTTTAATTTCTTGCAGATTTTATGGTGCAGTGGTAGTATTGTTGTTTCACAGCTATAGGTTTTCTGGTTTGATTCTTGGTTGGGGTGGCTTCTGTGTGGAGTCTGCATCTCCTCCCTTTGTTTGTGTGGATTTGCTCTGGTGCCCTGCCATTTTACAAAGAAGTGTCTGCAGTATTAATCCCTGCGTCTCTGCTGAAAATTGTTTTTGTTCTGTCTGCAGTAAAATTGACAGGCATTTGAATTTCAGACTTCAGGTTTCTGAATGTTTAATTCCTTGCAGATTTGATGGTGCAGTGGTAGTATTGTTGCCTCACAGCTATAGGTTTTCTGGTTTGATTCTTGGTTGGGATGGCTTCTGTGTGGAGTCTGCATCTCCTCCCTGTGTTTGTGTGGATTTGCTCTGGTGCCTTGCCATTTTACAAAGACGTGTCTGCAGTATTAATCCCTGCGTCTCTGCTGAAAATTGTTTTGTTCTGACCGCAGTAAAATTGACAGGCATTTGAATTTCAGACTTCAGGTTTCTGAATGTTTAAATCCTTGCAGATTTGATGGTGCAGTGGTAGTATTGTTGCCTCACAGCTATATGTTTTCTGGTTTGATTCTTGGTTGGGGTGGCTTCTGTGTGGAGTCTGCATCTCCTCCCTGTGTTTGTGTGGATTTGCTCTGGTGCCCTGCCATTTTACAAAGACGTGTCTGCAGTATTAATCCCTGCGTCTCTGCTGAAAATTGTTTTTGTTCTGTCCGCAGTAAAATTGACCGACATTTGAATTTCAAACTTCATGTTCTTCAGAATACATAGTAGCACAACCTTTTTTTCTAGCAATTTTCTAAGTTTATAAGATGAATATTTTAAATTTGTCCCTATTTTTGGGACTGTATTCCCCATTATTGGCTTCGTCCAGGTTTTGTGCTAAGGTTGACAGCTATGGCAAGAACTGAATTCACTGAATATGTTTGAGGGCTGTATTCCCTCATTACTGGGTTTGTCCAGGTGTTTTGTACTAAGAGGTTGACAGCTATGGTGAGAACTGAATTCACTAAATGATAGCCATTTAAGTTTCAGTCTTCCTCTCTTTTACAAAGCAGCTGATGTGGCATAGTGGTATGTTACTCTGACTGTTTTTTGCTCAGGGACCTTGGCAGTAAAATATATGGTGGCAACACAACATTTTATTCTAGCAACTTTCCAAGATTATACAAGCAATGTTTAATGTGTCCCTGGTTTTTGGTCTTTTGACCCCCCCCCCCAATACATTTTCGCTTTTTCCAGTTTTCTTGAGCTGCAAAGTTGAGATGCAGTTGAGTATTGAGTAGATTTTACAAGGAGCTGAGAGCTGCAGGGGAATAGAAGTTTAATGCTTTGCCTAGTTAATACGATAGCACAACAGATTGTGTACTTGCTTTTGATGCAGAAGGCTGTGGGTTCTACTCCCACAAGGGGTGGATGCTGCCGTACGGAGAATGTTCTCCTTGGTGAAGATACTAACTATGAGTTTGTTATCAGTTTGCCATCCATTTCCTCTTGCAATATTATTACTAGCTTATCATTTTTTTAATGTTATATATAGGCAATTTATTCCTAAGGGGCAACAAACACTTTATTTTTCGATGAAACCATGAAATATAAAGGTGATTGCTAGCAGCAACCGCTTCATTAGTTACAGATTTCTTTAATGTGGAATTATTTAGATGACTTACTTCAGAGATTGTGCATATTTACTGATAATGGACTGTAGAATTGTGCATATTTACTGATAAAGGTGCATTGTAGAATTGTGCATATTTACTGATAATGGTGGACTGTAGAATTGTGCATATTTACTAATAATGGTGGACTGTGGAATTGTGCATATTTACTAATAATGGTGGACTGTAGAATTGTGTATATTTACTAATAATGGTGGACTGTGGAAATCTGAGTAGACTTTTTTATGATAAATGTTCTCAACTGGGCAGTTTTGCCATTATGGGTGCATATGGTTTGTTTCATTGCTTACTGGAAAAATGTTCAAAACAAATTTAAAACACCCTCTAACAAGTGTACTGTATTGTACAAGGAATATAATTTTAGTACAATGAGGAAGGTGTATCAAAGAGCACATGTATGTTTCATATGCAAGGGGCCTATGATTCGAAAACAGCCCAAAATTAATCTTTATCTGCCACTGGCAAAATGTATTTTCTTTGAATGTGGGTTTCAATGCTGTTTCAATGAATGTGAGTTTCAAGGGCAGAGAAGTTTTAATGCTAAGTTTTCATTGTGAGACTGCATTGCTTTGTTTAACAGATGACTTAATGTTTGTGCTGTAAAATACAAAATAAAACTTTCAAATGAAGTCCAACTCATCATAGAAGTAAAGCAGTATGCACATTAGTGTTTATGGTAAATGGAGTGAAATAGCCAAGTAATGGTTCATTGGAATGGCTGCAGAGTCTCCATTCAACCATTATTTTGTCGGGGGGGGGGCAGCAAACTCAGACAGGCCCAGCTGAACTATACCTCCCAACTATCCAGATTTTCAAAGAATGAATAGATTTTTGCTTCTTATTTTTGGTTTGTTGTTCATAAAATTTGTAGTTTTAATTCCTAAATGATTTGCCAGAAGTCACTAAATAATAGGTTTCAGACTTCATAACCTTCATAAAAATGCATGTTAAAGTAAGAGCTGTTCTATCAACTGTCTCAATTTATACAAGAGCAATTTTTAGTACTGTTTATATGTGCCCCCAATATATTTGGCCTTGTTCAGATTTACTGCATTAACAGGTTGAGAGGTACATGCAAATAAATTGCTTTATAGAATTAGGCATAGCCAACCTCTCAACTGTCCCCAATTTTTGGCTCAAAATGTTGCTCTTCCCCTAATAATCCCTCCATAAAATAGCAATTTTGGAAGAAAACATGGAGGGTTTACAATTAAGGAATAACTGTAATAATCAAAGTTATAGATTACTTGAAATGCATGTAGATTCTTTTATTTTGTCAGCTGCTCAAGGTAGCAGTACTAATATTAAAGTGTCCCTTCTTTGACAGGTAGCAGCTGTATTGTGTGTCTATTTTATATTTTGCATCACATTTTTGGTCCATTTTCATGAAATTGTTTTTGGCAAATTAGTGACAAATCACTAAAGACTGAAGTTAGAAAATGACAGACATTTGAGTTTCAGATTTTATACCCTTCAGAAAATTCATACTAATGCAAGACCTATTCTATTATCTTTCTAAGTTTATTAGAGCAATATTTAAAATTGTCCTTATTGTTGGGCCTTTGTCCCACTTCTGTGTATGGCTTTGTCCAGATTTCTTGCTCTTGAGGTTGAGAGGCATGACAAATGTGTCAGGGCCATCACAGTCAGCCAGAGAGATTTCAAATTGTGACATGCTTGTTGCACCCCACTCCCCCATGTAGTGACTCTGGATGTGTCCAAGCAAGGCAAGGAGTAGTTGTATCTACCTTGGATGGGGAGGACACACTGCATAAGTACTACAGTGGCTTTTCATCTGTCCTTGATTTTGCAGAATGGTCTGGTTTCTGTCATATTTTTGTACTGTTGATTTATGCTTATTACTCAGATTTATGCTTATTACTCAAAGTGCCTGTTGCTCTGTGTTTAAGTAGCAATGCTTTAATGACCATAAGGTAAGCTTGTCTGACATCGTAAGATGCAAGTAAGCTTTAATAAGCATACTGTTAAAGAATTGCCAACATTGAAAGCCTTTCTGTTGTTGCCATGCAGAGAATACTTGACTAGATAATGTATAAGCCTTGGGTATTAAAGGACAGGATTCCATTATTTTAAAAAGCCCATTACAGTTGTTGGAGACTTCCAGTCATCTCTACAGACTTTACCCGTAAACTAAACAGAATGCCAATCATGTGTGGTCCATAACCTATACAGTAATCCTTTAAGCAATGTATCTTGAGCTTGTTTCTTGTTTGCTTTTCATTTTTTACTTTTATCATGTTTTCCCCATGAAACAAGTTGTCAGGCAGCAGGTCTTTTTTGGATAAGAAACATTTTTACATGTGGGGGCATCACATAGATTTCTACTTTCAGCATGTTACTTGGTACTTTAATAAAGCTGAATATATTATAATTAGAACTGCAGTGCAAGGAGAAGTGGTTTGAGTTGAGTGCTTCTGGTTTTTCTTATACTTGATTTTGACTGGCATTCCAGTAATGTATTTAAAAAGTAATTTATTTTTTCATGCCTCACAACCTTTTGTTTCCATCTAGATATTAAGTAAGCTGTCATGCAGCCAATGCATTGAAATATTTTTATTCTTCTACACTTATTTTTGTCTTGATTGGACTTTCATAATGATGGTTTGCCACCCAGGGCAGCGTATTTAATTAAAGTTAGTTTTTTGTGGTTTTGTGCATAGCTCCTCCCCTTTATGGTTGACCACACCCCTTCCCTTTGACCCCACCCATTCAGCGTCTCCTGCAGCCCCCCCTGTGATTTGAAGTCACCAGCCGCCACTGGTCTGAAGAGGTGGTGGAGGAAAAACTGCATTCATTATTATAGTTTGGTTGCCATTTAGTACAAGTATCTTGGACTCTCTGCATTTGCCTATGTAGGCATTCCCCTCTCCGATGTGCTGCTTCTCTACAATTGAAGCAAGATGTGTTAGATGAAGCCAGAGGGGCACTGCCAGCTCATTGTTGCAACCAAGCTGCATCTTGTTCCAGCATTGCGATCGGGATAATGGGGTGGATAAGTACTGGATCCAGAACTGACTACTCTTTGGGACCCTCTGAGGGTACTTCCACGCAATCGCACTTAAGTACCAGGGCTCATGAATTTATTTTAACCATGCATACTTTTACGTCCCATCATGCTGTAGGCTCATGAATTTGTTTAAACAGTTTATAGTCTATGTCCTAATCGTGCTATGGGCTCATGAACTTGTTATATAGTCTATGTCCCAATCATGCTATGGGCTCATGAATTTGTTTTAACAGTTTACAGTCTACATCCCAATCATGCAGTGGGCTCATGAACTTGTTTTAACTTTATCTTTAACTTTTAACTTTTTTTTCTTCTCTCATACATTAATACATTAATAGAATAAAACATCTCTCATACCTGTTATCTTTCAATCCTGAGGGTACCGCCCTAGACACAATGCGCCTCCTTGTGTTAATTTGTCCTTTACTATATGTGCACATATATTTAGTGTTCTCGTTTGTTGTAGGGTTCTCCCAGTATTACTTTGAATAGCTTACAAACAACTCAGTCAAACAGAAACACAGTCATTCACTTATTTTCCATTTTGCTAAAGTTGTGTAAAAGAGAAAAAAACAAGCCAACCCCTTTCTACTTTACAAAACAATTTCCCTGCCAAAGCCAGAATGTTTGCACACCCTGAATAGCTGCACATCTGAGTTTGACTATTCTATACAAAGCAGTGTGGAATTCACAGAAAATCTGTAATGGGCCCTATTCCAGAACTGCCTTGCAGCAGTACAAAAGTTCAGATCCAGAGCATGTCACCAAAATGTTAAAGTCATAAATAAATAAAATTAAGAATTTACCTTATGTGCCTTCAGTCTGGAACAACACTTCGGGATGTGCAAACAGAAATTTCTATTTTACACCGCTAGGAGACAGTCTTCATAGCAGCTGGTAAATCAGTCTCCCTGAAGAGAGAAAAAAATACATCTTTTATACACTTTTCTTATCAAACCATTCATGCAAACCTTTATGTTTATGACTGTACCAATCAAACACTGCAAATGTTGTCATCCCTCGTGATTTTCACCTTGAACTTCAAGCAAACACCTTCTTATACTTGACCTACCTGCTTTCAAGGGGTCTTGTTTTCTGACCTAGGATGTTTGAAATCATCCCTTGCAACAATGCACTCCTATCCTAGAGGAGTCAGGCTAACACATTTATTTTACAATAACTAACAAGACTCTACTCCTATAACACTTAATTTGTTACATATTAAAAGAATACAGTTCAGGACACAGCAGTAACTCCAGCTTATGAAGCTGTATTTTTCCACAGCCCTGCATACAATTATAGGTTCATAGGTGTGTACTAGGCTAATGGTCCTGGAGCCTTTACAAGCCTAGCTCATAGGATTACCCTGGCATTGTGCCACCTGACCTTAGTTCCAAGTGCCTCTGTTAAGGAAAGTTACTGGAGTGATCCCTGGGGTGAATTTTCTATTTCCATCCACTCATCAAGATTTCTCTTGAAGAGGGCCAGGGAGGTGCTCTGCTTGACATGTATGGGAAGTCTATTCCATAGCATGGGCAGTATCTGGGTTATGAACCTGTACCTCCAGCATGTTCTGTTTAGTGTGATAATGAGGTTGAGGTCTCTGGAGCATGTGGTACAGAAGGATTGGGATTTCTTTAGATGTAGCATTTCTAACAGAGCTGGGTCAGACATGGCTTTGTAAGTCAAACAGAGATCACCTCTAAGTAGGTGATATGAAACAGAGAATAGTTGGAGTTTTTTGAGTCTGTCCATATAGGACAAATCTTTAAGGCCTAGAATCCTCTTTGTGAGGTACTTTTGTGGCCTCTCCAGTAGTTGCAGGTGTTTAGTGAGGTACATGCCAAATGGGGCATTGTACTCAATGATTGGCGTAATGAGGGAAGAGTAGAGGGAGACAATGACCTCTTTCTTCCTGGATGCAAAACCCTTAGTAATGAGATTTGCCATATAGAAGGACTGTCTGACCACAGTGGCAATGTGGTGGTTGAAAGAGAGGTTGATGTTAAGCTATGTTCCCAGATCTCTTATAATGCCTTCTGTGTTCAGTGGACTACCATTGATGTGGTAATTCATGGGAACTGGGGTTTTCCCAAAGGGGATGACGACACATTTTTTGGCAGGCTGTGGTTCTGACACCAGTCATTGGTCTCATTGAGGCCTTTCTGTAGGATGTCTGTAGGATTTACTGCTGTGAACCAGAACCTAGCCGGTAGTCTAACAGGGTACTGACCACTTGCCCTACAGGCGATAAGACACAAGACCCTCTCATAAGATAGTCACTGCACCTAAACGGGAGGCACAGTTAAGCTGTATCCACCAGCAGAACAACAAGTGTTAAGAAACCAATAAGGTACTGACCACTTGCCCTACAGGTGATAAGACTCAAGACCCTCTCATAAGATAGTCACTGCACCTAAACGGGAGGCACAGTTAAGCTGTATCCACCAGCAGGACAACAAGTGTTAAGAAACCAATAAGGTACTGACCACTTGCCCTACAGGCGATAAGACTCAAGACCCTCTCATAAGATAGTCACTGCACCTAAACGGGAGGCACAGTTAAGCTGTATCCACCAGCAGGACAACAAGTGTTAAGAAACCAATAAGGTTAATAACTCTGTAAAAGTTATACACTGAACAAAGTCTAACTAAAACTGTGAAGACTAGCATACTGGGTTCAGTGCACGGCAGTAAACTACCCCTCCAAACTACAAATTATTACTATTCCCAGAATTAGTTCTTACAAACAGTATACCTTAGTGAGTGTATATCACTGGAGGCACAAGTTACCTTAATTTCAGCTTTTCTCAGGTGCCTTAGTCTGGAGCTGAATAATTACAACTCCTCCCCTGACTTATGATGCATGCGAGGTTATTTATCCTCCATGCTTGCACCGCCATATTTGATTTACTGCTGTGAACCAGAACCTAGCCGGTAGTCTAACAGGGTATGTGATTTCAGCATTTAATTCTAAGCATATCTCTGTAAATATCTCTTAGTATTCTATTTGATTTGTGCAGTCTGTCTACCTTAACATGGTAGCGCTAGATACGCATTAATAGTTAAGCAATTTATAGCGTTTATTACTGTAAATAGCCGTAGATACGCTTTGATTGTTAAGCAGTTTATAGTGTTTATTACTGTAAATAGCCGTAGTCAAAACTTGGCGACTAAGCTACGACTCCATAGCTGTTATGCTGATGTAATTCGACCATTTCAGCATGGTCGCCCTAGTTGAATTGTGATAAAACGCTAATCTTACTTTCAGATGCACGCTCAGCTTGTGAGCACTACTGTTCTGTGCAAGGTGATTTACCAGTTTGATGAATACTATACTGATATATGGCATCTGCTAAATGGCGTTTGCTAAATGCTACACTAGTTTGTTGATTACTTTCATGATAACTAGCGTCTGATACGTGCACGAGTTCATAAACGAACTACTACTGAGTACTGAACCAAACGCAGATTTGTTTCATGGAAAAGGGTTACTTCTTTCTCCAAAACTAAGGAATTTCACTTTGGATTGTAACTGTAATGGTTTTTAGCGAGGGTTATTACTACTTCCCTGTATTGTTTAACTTTAGCGACTATTTTACGGAGTTGCAGTCAGCTTATCCAAGTAACTATTTTTAATATATGTACTCCAACTAAACTAGAAGCAATATACAATTAGTTACTAGTGTAATTTCCAGTCTGTGCATTAACCTTACAGTTGTTGTGCTAAATCTACAGAACATGGTTATTAGGGAAGAAGACTCCTAACCATTGCATTGTATTATGTTGTATCTCCTTTAGGTACTGACCACTTGCCCTACAGGCGATAAGACTCAAGACCCTCTCATAAGATAGTCACTGCACCTAAACGGGAGGCACAGTTAAGCTGTATCCACCAGCAGGACAACAAGTGTTAAGAAACCAATAAGGTTAATAACTCTGTAAAAGTTATACACTGAACAAAGTCTAACTAAAACTGTGAAGACTAGCGTACTGGGTTCAGTGCACGGCAGTAAACTACCCCTCCAAACTACAAATTATTACTATTCCCAGAATTAGTTCTTACAAACAGTATACCTTAGTGAGTGTATATCACTGGAGGCACAAGTTACCTTAATTTCAGCTTTTCTCAGGTGCCTTAGTCTGGAGCTGAATAAACCCCGCTCCGCTCGCTCTCGCTGCGCTCGGGCTCGCTCAGCGCCCCACCCTGCCCCCATATCCAACCCGCCCACAGTAAATCTACATTTATACCTTCATAACCACACCCCTTCCTCTCTCTCCAGCCACACAAAATCACCTGCAAGACTCCTCCCACACCTCCTACCACTTCCTCCATCCAACCCTCTATATATCCTCTTACACTTAAATGCTCCATCACCCCATGAAAATGAAATCCGCCACACCCAATACAACCAAACCAATGCTAAAAGTAATAATGCTTACCCTACCATTGTGTACCGTACTATACCTGCTAACTAAATATGAAGACCAACCTTACTTAGGCTACTACTACCCCAGATACCAAACTTATATCTCCCCATCGCTGAGAACTGCTACACAGTGTGCTCTTAAACTAACCAATCAATCACCACTGTCAAACTATCACTACCTGTATAAACTCAAACCAAAGTTCCCTAACTCCAAACACGATTACAAACAACTATTTAAACTTATGAGACTATTAGACCTAATAGGAAAAAACATAACTAAAGATGGGGACATCCACCCCAACCCAGGCCCTATGTCAACACCAACCTTGAACAACCGACCACCTCCCAAAAACACATCCAACTCCCTCCAAATATATCACTTAAATATAAGAAGCCTAAATAATAAGATACATAACTTACATGCGCTAATAGGAACGTACCTCCCAGAAATAATGTGCTTAACCGAAACCTGGTTAAAACCAGGGACCAAGGATAATGAGATTATCCCACCTGGCTATAATATACACAGAGCTGATCGACTAAACAAAAAGGGTGGTGGTATTGCTGTGCTCTACAAAAGCACACTAAATGTCACTATCAACCCCATCCAGGCACCCCAGATCTCCAACGCTGAAGTACTAGCACTAAAAGTAGAACTAAATAGGGAAAAAAAAATTAATCTAATCGTGACCTATATCCCCGGAAAAAGCGAAACAATTGAAAACCTTCTCAGCTGGCTATCAAACAATTACCCTCAAGAAACCATTATCCTAGGTGATGTTAACTTGGACTGGAACCAATGTTCCTCGAGTTAAACTCCACTGCAATAAATCTCCATGGATTCCAACAGACCATATCCTCCCCTACCAGAATAGGTAATAACAAACAAAAAGAGAGTATCCTGGACTGGATCCTAATAAACAGTCAACACCATACCTATGTATCAGGGACCCTTCCAAATGAACTTAGTGATCACCTCATTACCTACCTTAAGAAGAACAAGATAACATACTCGAATCAGCCCATGTACAGGTCAGTTAGAAATAGGAAACACTTTGACCTCACAAAATTTCAGACAGAACTTAAATCCTACAACTGGGTATCCCTCAAGCACCTTCCCCTGGAGGAGGCAGTATTAAATTTTAATACTACATTTCTCACAATACTTGAGTCCCACGCCCCAAAAAGACTAATTAGAATTAAAACACTTATAGCACCCTGGCTAACAAAAGAAACCAAATCCCTAATTAAACTAAGAAACAAAATCTGGGATTTATGGCGTACAACCAAGTCCCCCCTAGACCGCATTAAATTTCAACAACAAAGAAATCTGACCAAAAAATCTATAACCCTAGATAAAAAAAACTACTATAGTCAACTACAATACAAACACCAAAACAATCCCCAAAAATTCTGGGCCAATTTAAATAATCTACTCCATCCAGGTAAAAGCTCTACCCCTACCCCAGAAAAACTATCGGATAAAATCCCAGAAGAAGTAGCCAATTCCTTTAATACCTTCTTCACGGACACTATACAATCCCTAGCCAACCAGCTATCAACTACAAACCCCCAGATAACAGAGATCACCCCAAAGTCCATACCCACCTTTAAATTTCATCCTGTCCCCACTGCCTATATATGCTCACTACTGAAGAAACTAAAACCAACTACTCTCTCCGCTGATCTTCTCCCAGCCGAATACTTACAAAAAGCTGCTGATGTAATAGCTTACCCCATCTCGATACTCATCAATCGTACCTTAGCGAGCCAAAATCCCTCAATATGGAAAATATCCTATGTAATACCACTCCATAAAGGAGGCTCATCGACAGAACTGTCAAATTACAGGCCCATAGCTATAATGTCACCATTAGCAAAAATCATGGAAAAATGTGTACATAGACAGCTTCTTTACTATCTTATCCAGAACAAACTACTTACCAGCTCTCAACATGGCTTTAGACCACACCATAGTACAACCACTGCCCTTCTCTCTTTTACTGACACTATTAACCACAACCGTAATAAGAAAGAAGTATCGTCAGCTCTCTTTCTGGACCTATCAAAGGCCTTTGATATGGTGAACCATCAACTACTTCATAATACCCTAAAAAGTCTCCACTTAGACAACCAAACTCTAGAGTGGTTTCAAGCCTATCTCTCAAAGAGACAGCAAGCTGTACTCTGGCAAAATAGGCTGTCTAGCCTCCTATCTAATACCATAGGGGTTCCTCAAGGTTCCATATTGGGACCTCTTCTCTTTTCTGTCTTCATAAATGACCTCTACAAAGCCATCCCAGAAGCCACCTGCATTCAATATGCCGATGACTCCACATTAGTATGTTCTGACCCCTCTCCAGTTAATTTGTTATCAAAAACACAACACTGTTTCATGGCAGTAGAGAATTGGTTAATGGGACGTCAACTTATTCTCAATCCAAACAAAACCAAACTGCTAATCTTCTACCCCACTCATAAGATCACACCCACACCCTTTTCTATTCAATCCAAAATGGGACAACTATCTCCCCAGACTCCTACACTAAACTACTGGGAGTTACCATTGACAACAAACTTAGATACGATATCCATATCAATCAGACTATTAAAACCGTTAATAAAAAACTAGGGTCGCTCTATCGAATAAAATCCTTTCTTACTCCAATAGCAAAATGGCCATTGCCTGCTCCCATCTCCTCTCTACCCTCCTATATGCCTCCCCTATTCTTACAAATCTTAACGCAACTGAAGTAAACAAACTAACATGTTCTTATAATCATATAGCCAGATTTGCAACCGGTATGCCCTACAGAACCCATCATTGTAGTAACCTACAAAGCCTGGGTTGGATTGAATTCCCTAACCTTCTCCAGCAGAACCAACTCATAATAGCATTTAAAATTCTTAACCAATCTGACAAAACCCCTGCACTGAAAAACTTAATCCAACCTTACAACAATCTCAACAGTTTACGCTCCTCAAACAAGCTACTAGCTCAAACAGTGAAATCGAACAATGCAGGAGGTGATGCTCTCTTTGCCAATGCAATCGGAAAAATATGGAACTCCCTTCCACCCAGCCTCACCACCATTCCCTCCATTAAACTTTTCAAAAAGGGGTTAAACCACCATTTCAAAACACATTGGCTTTGCCAATGCAGGAGTCCAGACTGACTCCATCTAAACCAGCATTTTTCTTCGTCCTTACTATGTCTAACCTATTTAACCTCTACCTCCCTCGTATCAGTTTCACCTTTCTCCCCCTCCCATGTAAATCTCTAGACCCTAACTCCTTCACTAATTACCCTTTAAAACTATCAAATGGGTCAATCTAAAAGGATATAAGAATGCTATACCATGTGTATGTAACATTTTTTTTAATATATATTTTTTTATATATCTTGGAGTAATTGTACTGTAATACATGACAATGTCTCCTTTTTGTGTAAACATCCTAAGGAGAACTAACTGTATTCTGTTCAACATCTTTTTTCCTATTTGTTAATGTTGGAGCTTTTCTCCCCGGGCCTCCGCTGAAAATGGACATGTATCCAGTCGGACCTTCCCGGTCAACAAATGTAAAATAAATAAATAAAATAAATAAATAAATGTCAACATCACTTTAGGGTTACCACCTGTCCCTCTTTGTGAGGGACAGTCCCTCTTTGGGCAGTTTTGTCCTGTGAAAAAAAACTAAAAAATGGCAAATGTCCTGAGATTTTTAAGGCAAAAATATTCCTAAGTTTTCATTAATAGTTGCATAAAACAGTTATTCTGCATCTGAAATATATATATATATATATATATATATATATATATATATATATATATATATATATATATATCAAATACAAAACAACATTAACAAATAAAATGCTAGAAGAATAAGCTTTTATTTTTGCAAAAAAGTGAAGTTCTGTCCTTTGCACTGGCCATGGATATGCTTTATCCAGTAAAATCTCAGTTTCTACAAAAAATGTCCCACTTTGGGATTTGAAAAGGTGGTAACCCTACATCCCTTGGGGAGGAGTTAATAACAGCTCCCAACTTGCAATCGTCTGCAAACTTTGCCAGCCAGAGTCCCTTCATGTTGGCCTGGACTTTAGAGAAGTAGATACCAAAAAGGAGAGGACTCAGGACTGAACCCTATGGGAATCCACTCATGACTGGTTGGCAGTCTGACTTAGAGTCAGCTACTTTCACACTGTGGGTTCTACCTGAGAGCAAGTTTGCAACCCACCTAGTGATATAGAGGTTGATCCCTAGCTAGTGAGTTTTTCTATGATTCCTGAGTGGGGAAATGGTATCAAAGGCCTTGGCCAGATCAAGGTAGGCTGTATGAACCACCTTGCTTTCATTCACAGCTCTGGTGACTGACTCAAAGAAGTTGACCAAGTTGAGCAGGCATGATCTACCCTTCACAAAACCAAACTGTGTGGGATCTAGAGTGTGGAGATTCCCTATATCCTTGCTTATTAGGTCCATGATGATGCATTCCATATTTTGCATTTTAACAATCAGATTATAGCATAATCAATGAAACTGAAATTAATATACATTTTAGATAAGCTGATCTTATTCCATAACATAATTGAGAATATGCGGTAAGACAGGAGTGGTTCAAAGAAAATTTTCTGATGCAGAGCAAGGACTTGCAAATTGCTTAATAGTTAACTGTTGAATTTGAGAATATCATAGTAAGTTCAAGAAATGCATTACTTATATGTGTAATGCAAGTGATACTTTTATTTCCTACAATATTCAATAAACACCCCCCCCCCCCAAAATAAAATCACTTCATGGACTGTAGAATACAGTGAGATTTCAGTACATCTTTTAGTGTGCCAGGTTCATTTTATTTTATTTTATTTATTTTACATTTGTTGACTGGGCTAGTCTGACTGGATATATGTCCATTTTCAGTAGAGGCCTGGGGAGATAACCTCTGAGGAATCACAAAATATAATTACATATACAAAGATTCATTTCATGTTAAACATGGCTAGAAAAAAAAGACAAGGAATAATCTCAGTGGTCCAGGGAGATAAGCTCCAAGGAAGCACAAAATATAAATCACATATTTAAAGATTAATTTCATGTTAAACATTGCTAGAAAAAAGACAAGGAATAATTCTCAGTGGTCGTTTGTTCTTAGCGTAGTGCTAAGTAAAAAAAAACACTTAATATAATACAGATGTAGTTGCAATATAATATATAAAAGGATAGCAGCTGAGTTAGATAATATATTAGTAAGCAGGTTGACTTAAAGAAGGAAAACAAAAGTAGGAGCTGTAATATTCAGTGTATATGTGTTAAAAACAGGTTTACTTAAAGAAGTTATAAGGATATAATAAGAAAAGATCTAGAAAGGAATAAGTTCGTTGTTACTAAGAAAAGGAACAAGAATATTGAAAAGAGGAGAGTAGGTAGATCCAAGGAAGAGAGGTAATAGATCAGTCAGGTTTAGTACAAGGGCATAACCAGTGTGTTCTGAGAAAAAGTTTCAGTTTGTTTTTGAAGAGTAATATTGAGGGAACAGAAGACAGTTCACTAGGAAGAAGGTTCCAGGATTTTCCAGCAGCATTACAGAAAAGAGAGTCTCCAGCCCTGTTGTTTGATTTACAAATATTTACAAGAAGTCTTTGTGATGAACGTAAGGTCTTAAGATTGTTGTAGGGGACAATGAGGGTAGATAGTATAGGGGTATTAGTAGGATGGTAAAGGGTTTTATGGGCAATGGTAAGTTGGTGGAATTTAAGCTGATTTTGTAATTGAAGCCATCCTAGTTGCTTTAGGTTAATACAGTGGTGGGTTCTGAAAGGGTTTCCTGTGGCAAATCTGGCTATGCTATTGTAGGCATTTTCCATTTTATTAAGGTTGTTTTTAGAGGTTAGTGTATATGGGTGAGGCATAGAGGACAGTAGAAATTAGGTGAGTATGAGCAATAGTTATTCTTGCTGCAGGAAAGAGAAAGGGTTTGATTCTGTTTTGATTCATAGGTAGGTACTAGGCTATCGGCCTAAGGGCCTACATAAGCCTAGCCAACAAGGTTCCCTGACTTACGCCACCCAAGAAAGTGATTTTCCTATGCTACTGTCGAGCAGAGACACAGAAGTGATCCCCGGGGTGTATTTCCTATTTCCCATCCACTCATCAGGATTTTTCTTGAAGAGTGCTAATGAAGAACTTTGCTTATAGGTTCATATAAATAAACAGCCTTTGCAAGGCTCAAATCCAGGAACCTGCATACCATAGCCAAAGTAACTTACCACTAAACCATGTCAGATATAAATAAACGACCTCTGCAATGCTCAAACCCAGGACCCTGCACACCATAGCCAAAGTGATTTATCACTAAGCCGTGTCAGATATAGTATCATGAAGTCACGTTTGCAAATTAATGTTTTACTGTAATTTAAAAAAATGTGGAGATGAGTAGAATGTCAGGAAATTACCGAAACAGCATGTCACAAGACAGCTCTTCCTCAGAAAGAAATGGGCATGCAAAAATAAAAATGGCCTGTATACATAAATAGGGTTAAATCAAAAGTCACTAGTAATAAAACACACTGAAATATTCAAGAATTTTCTGAAAATTGCTTGCAAAAATTACATTGAAAGTGTTTATATAAATAAATATTTCTACTGCTGGCAAACTGATTAAATAAACACATAATTCTTATTGCAGGCAGAGGGGAAGAAATTTAGATCAGAAGTCCCTTTCTTTCAGTTCTGAGCTGACAGTTGCAGTGACAGTTTTAACAACTTTGCAGTAGTGTGGGGGGAGGGGACTGTCAGTTCATGTTGGACTACAAAAGAACAACTAGAACAAAGGCCTCCAATTTAGCTTTTTTTTCTGCCTGCAACTGGATTACTTCAAAGTATAGTGTAAAGCAAGTCCTGAGCAAAACATAAATGAGGGTGATTATCAACAGAAAAGAAGCAGCCCTCTTACAGAAGGAATACAAAATGACAGTGAGTCACACATTTCCCACTATATGTCAATGGTATAGGAATTCACAGTTACTTCCTTATGTCTGGCATGAGTCATAGAAAGAAGACTTGAAATGTTTTATGGGAAAGAGAAAGGTTTGAAGGAGAAGAAGATCACATTGATATATCAAGCCCCATCGGTAGCCATGTTGTGGTAAACAGGCTAAAATTACAAATAAAGCAGTTAGAGTGATTTTGAGGTGTTAAAATAGGTCTGGAAACAAAGATAAACTAAAAAACACATAGGCCGGGATTCAGTAATCCTCCGTGTAAGACTAAATAAGTCTTACATGGAAACTGCAGCCTAAGAGGAAGACGTCAGCGTGTCATGCATATTCATGAGGGTGCGCTGACTCAACTCAAAGGCTAACACGGAGCATGCACGAGTGCAGGGGGCGTGTCGGACTGCCGAGCAGTCCAAATATCCACGCCCCTGCAAGTGCCTAAATCTGCATGTTAACAGACATGAGCGAGTCCGCTCAAATGTGTATATCCCCAACACTGCACTCCCCCACATTCTAAACCCCTGTACAATTATAAAATGTAAAAGTTGTAATTTTTTTGATTACTCCCAAAATAGCTGCCCGTATTTGCGTGTGTTTGCGTGGGTTTGCCCATTGCTTAGCTACAGTTAGCAGTTCAGACATCTAAGAGGGTAATAAGAAACTTATATGCTAATTAAGCCATATAACAATAGCATAGTGGTAGATCCTTCGCACAAAGATAAGGCATTCCTGGTTCAAGTCCCACCACTCCCTTTTCTATTTTCTGTTGGAAATCTGCATACCAAACTAATTCCTGACATTTATCTTTAAAATTTAAGTAAAAAGCATTGAAATGGTCTTTTCAGGCTTGCTAGTTGTTGCTGAAGCACCTACCAAGAGGAGAAAATGCTGAGAGAAGAAAAGGAGCCACTTTTGTGATTTTAAGTATTTTCTTCTGATTTTTTGTTAAATTTTACTGCTTTGCCGCCTACTTTTTGGCATTTTCCAGCTTGCTAAAGTTTATATCTGTAACAGTAACAGTACTTGGAACACATCTAGAGCCTGTTTACTGCATTCCCTGTGTTGCACTTAATTTAAAATCGTTTTTTTTCTCTAAAAACTGCATTTTACCTGATTTTGGCCTAGCACTCAAGTGTGGGGTAATTTATTGCACTGTTGTGATTATTTTGCTGCTTGTGTATCTCTGCTACCTTTCAACTACAACAAAAAGAAAAAAAAAATAAAAAGATCTTGCTTTTTTCCCACTTTCTGAAAGTTAAGAAAGTTCAGTTACAGATTTGCTGTTCTGAACTGTTTGGAAGTTTTGAGAAGGCCAGTGCTTGCTTGGGCTAAAGGGAAGTCTCTGTGTTCACCAGTGGGAGTGGTTAACACTGAACAGCCTGCCTGTCCCTGGAGGAGTGGTTACTGCCTAGAAGCTGTAGTTTTATTGGCCATTTTGGGTCAATTCTAAACTCCATGATCTCCCTCTCTCTTAAAACCAGGCTGTCTCATGGTTTTGGCGTCTTTTCAGGCTTGCTAGTTGTTGCTGAAGTACCTACCAAGAGGAGAAAACGCTGAGAGAAGAAAAGGAGCCACTTTTGTGATTTTAAGTATTTTCTTCTGATTTTTTGTTAAGTTTTACTGCTTTGCTGCCTCCTTTTTTCATTTTCCGGCTTGCTAAAGTTTATATCTGTAACAGTAACAGTACTTGAAACACATCTAGAGCCTGTTTACTGCATTTCCTGTGTTGCACTCAATTTAAAATTGTTTTTTTCTCTAAAAACTGCATTTTACCTGATTTTGGCCTAGCACTCAAGTGTGGGGTCATTTATTGCACTGTTGTGATTATTTTGCTGCTTGTGTATCTCTGCTACCTTTAAACTACAACAAAAAGAAAAAAAAAAAAAAAATCTTGCTTTTTTCCCACTTTCTGAAAGTTAAAGGGGCACTGGCTCGTTTCTGCAAAGGAATTTCTGCTTCAGTCCGAAGATGTAGTGCTGTCAATCACTGATTACTCTCCGCCCTTTTATTTACATCAGTCATGACGCTCTTGCAGTTCCACCCACTTGCAGGTCCACCCACGGGTAAAGTTACGATAAAAAGGTGTGCACAGCTCATTTCCAGTCTTGTTTTTCTTCCGTTTGGATTCAGCGACACATTGCTCTGGTTCCTAGCTTTACACAGTCCTACCTACAGCTTTATCGTTGCTTCAGGTAAATGTTACTGGATAAAGTTATTTTTTTATCTATCTACTTCCTTGCATTGCTGCAGCTTCAAATCTGAATGTATACCAGATTGCGGCTTCTTACGTTAGAAATTGCTGTTTCTTCTGTGTTTTGATATAGTGTGGTTTATAGTGAAACAATGTTTGTTTGGTTCTTTGTTTGTATGCCTGTGTTCGCCCACTTGTACTGCAATTCATATTATATGATATGATACATTAAGCGGTGTTGATGTTACGCGAGCATCCTATACTTTGTATTGGGCTCGTCTGATCACATTTTTACTATGTTTTCCATTTGCTTTAATGTTAATCTGCTCTTCAGAGTCCTGCTGGTACTTTACTCAGAGCATGTATTGCTGACCCACCTCGTTTGTTCAGGGAAGCTTCCTACTCCTGTAAATAAATGGTGTTATTGTCTTGGCTCTGCACAGTATTACAAATGGGATAACCACTGGGTATTGAATGGGTTTTTTTCTATGTATTGAATTTATGTTTGTGGAGCTGTGCTGTTTGTGACAGATGCTGACACTCGCGTGTCTCTGCCCCTATCGCTGTCTGGGGTCAAACTAAAGTTTATTAACTCCCTCCATGACTTTAACCGGTTTGGATGTGTTTGTCCCAAACCATGAGGGTTAACAAGCGGTTGTGTATGCCCTCTCTGCTAAACAGCCAGAGGAACGTGGATTGGGGAGCACTGCCTCCACCTCAGAATGGATCTTTTGACGTTGGGCTTAGTAGTTAAGCATTAAGACTTGTTTCCCCTACAGTTCCATGATCATAAAGTGACACTCAGCAGTGCATTTGTTTAACATGCAACCCTGCAGTGATATCAACGTGGATCTTTGCATAAATTGCAGCTTAAATAAAGCAGCAGCATGTTACATTAATCATTACATAGCTAAAAAATAAAAGCACCGGTTAGTTTTAGTTTTGTACATTTAAGACACTGTAGGTTATAGTAACAAATTGTTGTGCAGGTAAAACAAATTAGTAATTTTATCTACATTTGTTTCGGCTAAACAGCATAGGTTTGAGTAACCGACAAAAAATGTGCAAAATTATTAGCAGATATTATGTACATCAGTTCAGTCATGTGTTAATGAGTTATATATGCAAATTATAGTATCCATTTTTTGCATTACTTTTTTTTACAAAGGAAAAACATGCGTGTGACTAAAGTTATTGTGCAAATGGGGGTAAGTACAGTTGCAGTAAATGTGTACATTATTATTTTTATCTAGTCTGCTAAAAGTGACCAATTGGGCTATAGTTAAAAATATTGTGTGTGTGAGATTACATGATAAACATAGTTTAGATAGGCAAGTTCTAGGCACTCAGTTTGTGGACCATAACAGTTTTGGATGTTTCCCTTGAAGGAGGCAAGGATGCTACTTTACTTGGCATGTGGTGGAAGTTTTTTTTTTTTTTTTTCAAAGGTGATGGATACTTCATGCTAACAGATGTATCTTTTGATAAAGATTAAGTTCCTTTAACTGCATGTTTGGAGAACCATTTGTGCTGAAAAGGAATTGGAGGTCAACGAGGATCAGTTCTTTTATAGCTCCACTGATCAATCTGTAATGGTAGTGAGTCCAGAGAGCGACCTGTTCTAATATGTTCGAATATTTTTTTTTTATGTTCCAAGTTCACATGTAAGGTGCTTGCAACCAAACAACATTACAATAAAACTAACAAGATAAAAACCAAATTTAGTTTTGTCATAGTGGGTAGTGTACATAATAAGTAAATGTAAAAGACTGAGGTTGGCATAATAACTGTGAAAAGCTGTAAGAAGATGATGATGATAATGGTCAAGGTGTTTACCTTCCAGATACAAGTTGCAGGCTAGATTTAAAATGCCCCACAAGGCTAACTGGCCTAGTAGTAATCTATGAACTTAAAAATTAAATATAGTACAAGTAAAAAGATGGCACTGGTCACATTAATACATAGTCAGTATATATTTTTTTCTGTAAATAAATGTACATTGTAGCAGATAGAATTTCATGTGCTACAAAGTTTTTGGATTTAGGATCTCCATTGATACCCATCTCAAGAACACACATCCACATGGTTACCACTGTAGAAATGCATTTCTTGACATCCATGTTTTGAGCGTATGACATGTTGGTCATCTGCAATGTTGTGTACAATTTTTTTTTTTAAGTTTATAGTTTCATAGGTAAAAGTACAAGGCTAGCTGCCCTTTCGGGGCATTTTAAGTCTAGCCGTTCTGCCTTTATGTGCTTGAGAACCATTCCTGTTTGGTTAAAGATTGGCCTTTCCCATCTTAAGGTTAGCAATTGTATATTACTCCTAATAAGAATAACTGAGATCATATCATAGATAATTTGAGGAGACTTATCAGTGGGATAAAGCATTTAGGAGCTGACTCTGTCTATTAGTAAGAGGGAGCAGTCATGGAGTAAATTTTTTTATTTCATAGCCATATAGCCATAGATCTAAGTTGTACTTGAAACTGGATAGGGATGGCCATTTTTTTTTAATGTGGATGTCTTTTCCATAGTAGTATCCTCTGTAAATTATATTTGTCCTGCAAATGGTTCTATTGCTGTTGCTGGAGAAGTTTAGTTCCCTAGACAGATATTTCTGATGGTATTGACTTGCTGCTGTGCAGTAAATCCATCAGTAATGAGTCTGAAGATGCCTTGTTTGTCAGACACAGGTCACCTTTTAGCAGATACAGGAGTCCAAGTATAGTGACAGGACTTTGAGTCATCCATGTAGGACTTTCTAGTAAGGTATCTCAGTGCGTGTTGCAGTTACTGCATGTCTCTGGACAGATCATGCCAAAGGGGGCAATGTATTCAATCTAATCAGGGTTGAGTAAAGGGTGAGAATTACATCGCTAGATCCAGATGTAGTCACCTTGTTTATATAAGTAATGTAATATAAACAGACTTTTTCTTACAGCAGTAGACACATGGTGGTCAAAAGTTAGGCCACTGTCCACATAAGTTTCCAAACCCGAACAACTGGGTCATCTTTTAGGGGAGTATTTTCATAATGGTTACGGTATTTGCCTTACAAACACAAGGTACAAGGTTTGAATATCACAGGGTATAATTGGCTAGGCTTAAAATGGCTCGCAAGGGCAGTTAGCCTAGTACTAACCTATGAACCTATAAGACAGTACGTAATCCAGCAGCAGTTGCCGTTACTGTATGGAAAAAGCCCGATTATTTATATCAGTAAGCACTAGAGAAGCTGCTGTACACAATGTAAACACAGGGCGAGTTTTTATTTTGCATTTTTTCCCTAATATATACTAGCTTGGATGTATCTCTGGGCTGTGGAAACATTAAATGTTGCCCATAGATATGATAGTTACTTTCTCTGTTTGTTTGTTTTTTTTTTTTTCTCTTGTAATAGAGATTCGGGAAGGTCCAGCACGAGTAAAGCTCTGAACAGTAGCAGATGCCTTTACTATGTGAAAAAAGCATGACATGAGAGAGCTTGGTTGTCTAGAGAAGCTGATCTCTATTGTTTACTGAGATGTATTCCAATTGCAGGGACGTTTTTATTTTACATGTTTGTTACAAGCCACATACATGCGCGCGCACACACACCCCTTGTAAATACTGACCGAACAAGAGTTATCTATGTACAGGGCCCGGTAACAGTACACACTGCCCACAAACACGCAATTCATTTTACTTTCCACGGTTATTTAGGGAAATCTTGATGCCAGCATGCCTATCGCATACCTCTCAACTACACAGATTATCGCAGAATGTCTAGTTTTTTGACTCGTATTTATCGCTCTGTTTTTCATAAAATTTTGGTTTTCTGGCAAATCCTTGACTTTGAAGTCTGAAAATGACAGTTGACTTCATTCAACTAGCTACCATATAGGTGGCAATCCACTGAGCACAGAAGAAGTCATCAGGGATCTGGGGACCCAGGTTGACAGTAACCTTTCGTTTGACACTCATGTTGCCAAAGTAGTTAGGAAAACCTTCTACATTGCCCACCTGATCATGAAGGGATTCACATCTAGATCTAGGGAGGTCATCGTCCCCCTGTACTCATCACGGATTAGACCTATGATTGAGTACAATGCCCCATTCGGAATGTATCTGACCCGACACCTGCAGCAGCTGGAAAGGCCCCAAAAGTTCCTCACCAAAAGGATAAAGGGTCTCAAAAATGTCTTATGCTGCCCGACTGAAAGAACTCCAGCTCTATTCAGTCGCATACCGCTTGCTCAGAGGTGACCTGTGCCTGACATATAAGGCCATGTCAAACCCTGATTTGATGAATATGCTTCACCTCAAAAAATCTAGATCCCTCAGAACCACAAGGTCGGGAGACTTAAACCTTGACACGGTTATTAATAGAACGTGCTGGAGGGACAGATTCATCACCCAGAGACTCCCTATGCTGTGGAACAAAATCCCGGTACATGTGAGGCAGAGCATCTCACTGGCCTTGTTCAAGAGGAATCTTGACGAATGGATGGGAGATCGCAGATCTACCCCAGGGATTACTTCAGTGTCACTGCTTGACAGAGGCACAGCAAAATAATAGGCATAGTTTTCTTCAAACTAAAGGGGTGGCGAAAGCCACATAACTATGGGCTAGGCTTATAAATGCCCTTGGGCAGATAGCCTAGTATGAACCTATGAACCTATGAACCTATTCCCTTCAAAAACTTCATGCTAATGCAAAAGCTGATATTCTACTTCATGCTAATGCAAAAGCTGATATTCAACTTCATGCTAATGCAAAAGCTGATATTCTATCAACTGTTTGTAAGAGCAACGTTTCAGAAAGTGTCCCCATCTTTTCAGCCTTTTGACATTCCATTATTTATGGCTTTGTCCAGATCTATTGCTCTAAGAGGTTGAAGGGTATGCCATAGCATACTTGTAAACAGGAAGGGTGTAACAAAGCTAAACCAAAAAAAAAAAAAATCTACCCATTCTTTATTTTTTGTTAATTCGTGTAGACATAATCCCAAACTGACTAATATCCCTAATTATGAAGACATGGAGAGTAGGAAAAAATATTACATAGGCCTTAGCAGTTCTGCAACAGAAGGGAAGGGAGCATAGACAGAAATGAGAAAAAATGGACCAAAAGATAAAAAATTCTACAAGGAGTTTGCAAAGATTGTTAGAGAAGAGGCCTACTTTACAGCATTCTTAACATGCCACCCAGGGGTCTAGTAATATTATATTGATGGAGGCAACAGGTTGCGGACTAGAATGTTTCTGGGATTTCATACTGGAAGGGAAGGTGGGTTGTAGATGTTAGTTCAAATAGAAGTCAAAAGGGATAAGACAGCAGCAGTAACATGGAATCCATATGTTGGACTAGCTACGAATAAAAGGATTTTACAGACTTTTTTTTAACCCTTCCCCACTTTCCTACTGAATGTCAGGCCATGCTGTAGTGATACTGTCCATTTTCCCTATCAGTAGCCCAAGAGACTGTTGTCGCATGATCATCTTTCAGGAGTGTGTGTGTGTGTGTGTGTGTGTGTGTGTGTGTGTGTGTGTGTGTGTGTGTGTGTGTGTGTGTGTGTGTATATAATATATATATATATATATATATATATATATATATATATATATATATATATATATATATATATATATATATATATATATATATATATATATATATATATATATATATATATATATATATATATATATATATATATATATATATATATATATATATATATATATATATATATATATATATATATGTATATATATATATATATATATATATATATATATATATATATATATATATATATATATATATATATATATATATATATATATATATATATATATGTATATATATATATATATATATATATGTATGTATATATATATATATGTATATATATATATATATATATATATATATATATATATATATATATATATATATAAAATGCTTCATTTGTCTGTCATCCGTTCCATCGAAAGGACGTCTCACAAAAACTCAATGCCGACCCAGAAATGTTCCAATAGCTAACATGGGAATGCATTTGGCCATTCAAATACATGATCAAATCTCAAATGATTTTCAGCTAAATCATTTTCTGACATTTCTCCTCAGAACTCTTCCGTGATTCACCCGATATACCGAGTCCCTTTCTTTGCAGATATTCTAAATCTCCTTTTTTCTCTTTGGCAAATTCCTCAACCTCCATACCAGATTTCTGTTTCCCCCATCCTTCAACACATGCTGAATAAAGGACTCAGAGTGATAGAACTAGTTCCTCCTTCCAGAGTTGGGGAAAGGTTTTTAATCAATAAAAGTACATTTTTTTTATTGGCAAAGAAAAGATGCATGGACAACACTTATGGATCTTTCCTTAAACTGTTTGATAGTGCCCAAGTTCAAAATGATGTCACTTCACAACCCATAACCTTTTCCTCATTTAGGTTCACTAGACTTAAAAGATGCATATCACATCCCTATTCATCCTTTGCTTTTTCATATGGGAATCCACTGACCTATCACTCAAAATACATTGACTAAGTCAGATTCCACAATTTGCTGTTCCTTCCCTTGCTGTGCAAGTCCATCTGAACTTTTATACTGGTTTCTAACTGAAGGCTCGAAAGTATCTTCATATGACAAAAGATCAGATATTTCACGCTCTACTGGTTTCCCTTTAGTTTTGGGGATTCAGTTTTTCTGTCCTGCTGTCATATCAAGGTTAGATTTTCTATAATGTCCTTCGCTTCATAAGTAATCCCTAACCTCATTTTTATTTAACCTCTGCATTACTATATCATCCTTTCTACTTTCCCCCGTTGTTATTTTTTTTTATTTTTTGTATTGTAAAATTTTTCATATCTGGATGCATTTGTCCACATTTCTTCTCAAATATCTTTGGTGCTGCTCTTTTTGTATTGTTTTGCTTTCTTTGCATAAATATTGCACCATATTAAATCTTTCTTTCCCATGTCCATATTTCTTCATATGTCTCCAGCTACTCCTGTTTCTCATTTGTGGGGACTCATTGTTCCATCGTGCTGTGACATACCTGTCTTAGACTTTCCACTAAATACCACACTTAATGTATTCCATAACTTCACCTTCTATTTTTTTACTTCTGCTTTACTAATATTTCCTACAACCCCCCTGTGTGATCTTGCTTTGTGAAATGTTGTGTGTCTCTGTGCCTGTCTTGTGTGTCTCTGTGCCTGTCTTGTGTGTCTCTGTGCCTGTCTTGTGTGTCTCTGTGCCGGTCTTGTGTGTCTCTGTGCCGGTCTTGTGTGTCTCTGTCTCTGTGCCTGTCTTGTGTGTCTCTGTGCCTGTCTTGTGTCTCTGTCTCTCTCATAGATACAATAGATCAGATTTAAATAAAACACGGTTAGCATTTAATACAGGGTCTGAGGCCATATTTTCGTTGTCTGTTCAGTTTGCTTTTGATATTTATCACACAATTCCATTGTAGTGGTTAGTGTTACATAATTATGTATGCAACATTTGTTAATCAGTGTACAGATTTGTACCTTTTTTCCATGGGTCTTTGTCCAGATTTTTGATTCTATGTTGAGAGGTATGGCCACACTGATCTTGTGTGGGTACCTGTGTAATGTTCTGAGCTGACCTGAGTAATGAATCAACAGGGTTATGTGCATGTGGAGGAGTGTAGGTGCATGTTTGAGTAGGCTATTGAAACTTTTAATTTAGAGCGTCAGGTGCCTTAACAGTATTTCTGTATCTGAACCCCTTGAATGTTGTAAGAAACAGAATAAGCTAAAACATTACAACAATAAGCTTTTATCTAGGCCGAAAGGGGAAGTTCTGTTCTTCATACTGGCTGGGGGTACGTTTCAACCTGAAATATCTGACGTTTGTACCAAAAAAGTCCCACTGTAGGCATCTGAAAAGGTGGCAACCCTATGTGTCTGAACAGGTGTTGAGGTAAATTCGTTATAATGGAAGTGCAGCTTCTTCCTTATGGCTATATTTAAGTGCTTACTCAAATATGAAACCACTATGTGGTTTGCTAATGATCTTTAGAATCTTTGTAACTTCTATAGGGGTAAGTATAAAACAGCTGTAGTCAATGAGTCTAATTTTGTTTTAGTGTTAGTGCTCAACAGGTTTTTTTTTTTTTCACTAAGTATTCACTGTTAATACAGAAGCCATGACTGATGAATGAGGTAAAGTCATTTCTTGGTGTTTTTTATTGTAATAACGTACAGTTACTGTGTATAGCATTACAGTATATGCTTCAGATATTTTATGTAACAAAAATAGTTTGTGTTAAGCCACTGGTAATTTAAATCCATTCCTATTGATAAGGTACACTGTATGTGGAAAAAAGAATATTCTGCACAGCAACATTCACTAAGTGAAATTAATGTCTCTCATGTTTGTTTTATTTCTATGCGCTAGAAACACTATGTATATAAGACAAATTAATACTGTCATGACACTCGCTGTGTTAGGTTATTGACAGTGTTTAAATATAGCTTTACTTTTGGTTTTGTCACTTTTTGTTGTATTTATAACTTCACTGTTTATATGCAAGTATGTGTAACCAGAGGACAGCATTGTGCACAATGGGCTGTTTCAAAATATTGAGGTGCATTTGTGTAACGTTTGATTTTTTTTATTACCTGGCACAGAGCTTGTGCATTCTAAAATTACATACATTGCTTTTAAGTTGCTATTCATAGACAGAAGTTTTGTGTGGCATGATCATTATTATCTGGCTCTAAAGATACATTGGCGTCTTGGCTGCGAAATTCCATTACCTTTGTTCTACAACAAGAACATCACCTTGCCTCAAAGTGAAAGCTCCTTCTACAAGGTGTATGGCAACTTCAGCAGCTTTCCATGCTAGCGCTTCCCTCAATGACCTTTTTTGTTCAGCTGCAACTTGGGCCAAACCACGTACTTTTTATCCTTCATTACAAATTCAGTGGCCTCCAGAGGAAGATCTTCTTTTTGTTCCATGGTGTTCAGCAATGTCCTTCCATGAGGGCTGGCCAGGGATACAGGTAGCTGTGGACTCTGTCCCATCAGTAAGGAATAAATGAAGATCAACAACATTGATAAGAAGTTGTCTTACTATAATGTTCGATCTGTGTTTTTGATCTTTGTTCATTCATTACTTCCCACCCTCTGTCCCCCTCTGGAGATTCCTGCTTTATCTCATACTATTTTTTTATTTTTTTCCATTACTGTAGGTCTATTATGATTGGAGGTAGCCTCCACTTCTCTCTATCAACTTCCAAACTCAATCTGAGGTAACTCTAGCCAATATCCTACCACAGATGCTCTGATCAGAGTTTTTGGATGATGCAAGCTTGCTTTGAGGCTGGCACTGGTCCAAGGACTGAACCGATAACCCATCTGTAATGAAAAGATAAACAGAGATGGGACGTTTTGGTAAGACAACTTCTTTTGCTATTTGTTAGTCCAAACTGCTGCACCCACATGTGGCCAGAATAGATTCCTTGTGAAATTCGTATGAAGTAGCGTGTATATGTACTGTCTCAATTCTTTTGAGACCCATTGTTCCCTTTTTTCTAACTGTCTTTGTATCCTTCCACATTGCCTTTATTTCTGTATGCAAATCATGGTATTTTGACAGTTTCTCTGTATTTAAGACACTGTAATCACTGGGTATAGAAATTTCGGTGATAGTGTTTTTCTTTTCATTGAATATTTCTGTTTTTTTTTAATTGGTCACAGTGGGTGATGCCATGTGATTATAAACTTCATCATTCTCCAACACTTTCTGGCTCATATTGTTGTTTTAGGCAGTAGTTCCCCGGATTCTCCCTTGTTGAGTGGGATAACTGTAGCTGGGCAACAATAAGTGGGCACAAAGCCTGAGGTGAGGCTATGATTAAACATGACACTTGGGTGAGGTGCCAGTTCATGTAGTACACAGCTGGGGATGTGCTCTGGTCCCATGGATGCTGTATTCTTAGCTTCGGAGAGTGCATTTTCTACCCATGTGGCCGTGATTATCACAATTTGGCAATATTTTGGTATTGAGATGGGCCCTTTAGGGGTTGAGAGGTTGAAGTTGGCACTAAATCTGCCAGGATATTGGCAATATCCTTGGGATCAGTATATTTATGTAACTCGGAGCAGATCTGAGCCTTGCCATTTAGATTCTTGACATAACTATAGAATGCCTTGTGGTGGTGTTTGGAATATTTGGGAATTTTATTTTCGTAACTAGCTTTTGAGGAATTTGAGGGATATCAGATTCTTACTGAGGCTGGTGAGGGATTTTTTAGGCATCCTGGGATTTTCCTCTTTCTAACAGTTTCTTCCTTCTGTTGTATAGTTTTATAGCAGGGGCCACCAGATTGGCTTCTTTTTTTTTTTTGGGAAGAGCATCCAGGTTCTATTTGTGATGCCACCATTCATGCACGAGTGGATGTGCATGTACAATGCCTTATTGTAGGATTCTGCAGTCAAACCTCCATCCTGTCTGCATGGGTGTTGTGAAGTTGTATAGTTGTCACAATGTGTATGATAGTGTGTTGGCAATTGCTGCTGGGTCAGTATGCGAGCTGCCATTGTGCATTATCTCAGAACACAATGGGATTCACATGCACCCTCTAGATATACAAGTGTTTTTTATTGATTTTACTGATGGCTGGAATTCGGGCGTCTGCTGGCTTTGATGTTTCAATCGGGTTTCTCAACTTTGAGAAGGGAATTTTAGCACTCGGTGGCCTACGCCATGTTCTGCAGCAGTTTCTTGGGATATTATGAATGTAAGGGCACCAACAAATTTGCTCACTTTGGCTATACATGCAAAACTTCTGTCAAAATATACAGAAAAAGAAAAGCAAAGTAAAATACTTGTCTGACGATATCAAATTGAAAGAATGAAATGGTGCAGCTAACCTAGGCTATGTGTGTCTATGGCTGTGTAACATTTTGGGACAGAGATGCAATATGGAATGGTGAAAGCATAGTGGCTCAAATTGTAAGTATGCAGCCATATCAAAGTAGCTGTTTTGTCAATAAGATGTCTGAGACATAACTTCTATTTCCCCTGTTGAGGGATACAGGCTTAATTACAGATACCTTCTAAATTGAAAGATAAAACAGAGTATGAGAGAAGTATGGAAGAGGGACTCAATGATAAATACAGCCAGCTTCCCAGTGAGACAGCTTTGCAGAATATTTCTTTATGTAATCCTGTTTCAGTTGAAAGCAATCCCCTGTGGTTTCTGAGTGAGGAATGCTTTCAGGTGCCGACAGTCTGCGGGACAATGTGGATTACACCAGTATGAGTCCTAGGTGGGCCTTACCAACTCTCATTATCATAAATTCAGTAGATGATTTTATTCCAAAGTACTTAAACAGATTAAACAGGCAGACATTTAACTGTTCTGCATACCACTGTGGTGCCATCACCACAGGAGGTAGGTGTTTTTCTACTATGAGCATCTCTGTGACAATGCAATCAACAACAATGCTACTTCATATGTTTCGTATCCGAATGCAACTGACAAACTCCTGTGCATGTGAAGAACAGTGTAATCTCTAGTGGTCAGGTTAGAAAGGTATATTAACATTGACACTAGGGTCCCCACCTTTTCAAATGGCCAAAGTGGGACATTTTTGGTAAAAACATCAGATTTTACAGGCCGACACATACCCACGGTCAGTACAAAGAATAGAACTTAACTTTTTTGCCTAAATGAAAGCTTATTCTTGCAGCATTTTAGTTGCTTATTCTGTTTCTTATAACATTTAGGTATTTTAGATACAGAATAACTGTTTTATGCAACTATTACATAAAATATAGGAAATAATTTTGCCCTAAAATCTCAGGACATTTGCCATTTTTACAATTTTTTGTCAGGACACAACTGCCCAAAGAGGGACTGTCCCTCGCAAAGTGGGACAGGTGGTAACCCTAATTGACACATGTCGATTCCTCTGCAGTTCTCCAAAGTGCTAGTTTCTGACTGTCAACGATGTGCACCAACAACTTCAAGACTAATGGGAAGCGCAAGTCCGTAACACTGTCGGCTCAGAAACGATTGAAGAAAGATCGCTGGCTGGCTCTGAAGCTGCATCTGCAAGTAAAATTACATGAGGAAGTGGCTGTGTTCCTGCTGGATATGTAAGGCTGCTGGACCGATTCAACATCGGCAATATTACTTATCTCACATGACATATTGAACTGTTTAGCTTTACTGTGTTAATGTTTGCTAGTGTCTGGAGACATTGTTATGACGGCAACTTGTAACATGTGGTCCTATAACTTGTTACTAAGCAGGCTGTACCCGCTATCATAGTAAACCCATGGCCTTATTGTGATGGTGATTTGTTTCAGTATAAAAACAGTTATGTCCATCAAATTGACTACAGATGTTTTTTCAGCTGTAGTTTAAACAGTTGCATAAAGTACAGGGAAGTACTGCAATGTATGCAAATATCTACATTTGATACAATGGACCATCACCAACTGAGTCCAGTCATTCCTCAAATCACGTCTGTGATTGCAGTTATGCATTTGATCATGACATTTTCACTGTTATTTTAGTTTCATTTGAATGGGTTATTCGTGTGCTTGTTGACATCTGGTAGCACACTGCTGCACACTACCATTACTGGCGATCAGGTGTTGGACCATTTGCAACTGAGCTGAGCCTGCAGTAACACACACCTGTATTAATATCCTGATTACACTGCAGAGTCCTAATTTGTCCATGTGAATAACAAAGTCATTATGATGACTTTCAGCAAACCTCCATATAGATCACACACAAGCCAAGAGTACATTGCAGCTATATGAACACATCTGGCAGTCTGCCATCAGACAATTCTCATTCAATCATTGCAGCAAAGTTATCAGCCAGAAGCTTTCCCTGTGTTATAGGTTCATAGGTTTATACTAGGCTATCTGCCCTAAGGCATTTATAAGCCTAGCCCAAATTTTTGTGGCTTACGCCACCCCTTATATGAAAAAATACTGTGCCCATTAGTTTGTTGTGCCTCTGTCCAGCAGTGACACAGAGATGATTCCCGGGATAAACCTACGATCTCCCATCCACAGGTCAAGATTTCTCTTGAACAGAGCCAGCGAGGTGCTCTGCCTCACATGGATCGGGATTTTATTCCACAGCATAGGGAGTCTCTGAGTGATAAATCTATCCCTCCAGCACGTCCTATTTATATCCGTGCTAAGGTTTAAGTCGCTTGTTCTAGTGGTTTTGGTGGATTTGGATTTTTTGAGGTGGAGCATGTCCATTAATTCCGGGTTGGACATGGCCTTGTATGTCAGGCACATGTCACCTCTGAGCAGACGGTATGCAACTGAATAGAGCTGGAGTTTCTTCAATCTGGCAGCATATGACAGATTTTGGAGTCCCTTTATCCTTTTGGTGAGGAACTTTTGGGGTCTCTCCAATTGCTGCAGATGTTGGGTGAGATACATCCTGAATGGGGCATTGTACTCAATCATTGGTCTGATAAGTGAAGAGTACAGGGGAACAATGACCTCACTAGATCTGGATGTGAATCCCTTCATGATCAGGTGGGCAATGTAGAAGGTCTTTCTAACCACTTTAGCAACGTGAGTGTCAAAAGAAAGACCACTGTCAACCTGGGTCCCCAGGTCCCTGATAACCTCTTCTGTGCTTAGTGGATTGCCACCTATATGGTAGCTTGGGGTTACCTTGTTTTTCCCGAAGGGTATGACTATATACATTTTTTGGCGTTTAACTTCAGGCCATGGCTCTGGCACCAGCTATCTGTTTCCGTGAGTCCCTTCTGAAGGATATCCGTGTCCGATGCACTTTCCACTATGGCGCCCAGTTTGCAGTCGTCTGCAAACTTTGTCAGCCAAAGTCCTCCCATGTTGGCCTGTACTTCTGAGAAGTAGATGCCAAACAATAGGGGGCCAAGGACCGAGCCCTGTGAGACACCACTTGTGACCGGCTTGGAGTCTGACATAGCGCCAGCAACTCTAACCCTGTGGGTTCTGTCCTTAAGCCAGTTTGCAACCCATCTTGTGACATATGGGTTTACATTTAAGCTGGTAAGTTTTTCTACAATACCCGAGTGGGGTATTGTGTCGAAGGCCTTTGCAAGGTCAGGGTAGGCTGTATGGACTGCCTTTCCCTCATCAATGGCCTTGGTGACTGTTTCGAAGAAGTCAACCAAGTTCAAAAGGCATGATCTGCCCTTGACGAAGCCAAACTGGGTCGGGTCCAATGTCTGCAAGTCCCCTATATCTTTGTTTATGAGCTCCATTATGATCCTCTCCATAGCTTTGCAGACTAGACTTGTTAAGCTTATGGGGTGGTAATTACCAGGGTCTGTAGAGGCACCGCCTTTGTGGAGTGGGACCACAGTTGCCGTACGCCACTCCTTGGGCATGTATCCTGTGGTAAGGCTGAGATTAAACAGCTGCCTTTTGTGCGGGTTTAATTCCTCATTTAGCTCATGTAGCACACAGCCGGGGACACCATCCGGTCCCATTGATGCTGTGTTTTTAGCTTTAGAGAGAGCAGCTTTCACCTGCGCATTTGAGATGTCTGGGAGGCTACACTCTGCTGGGATAGTTATCTCTCCTTTAGGGGGGGGAGAGGGGGTGAAGTTTGCACTGAACCTGTCTGCCAGTATGTTGGCAATGTCTGTGGGTTCAGTGATTTTTGTATCATTTTGGACTAATTCTGAGCATATCTGGGAGTTTCCACCCAGGTTCCTAACATAGCTGAAAAAGGCCTTATGATTGTCCTTTGAATCCATGGCAATTTTTCTCTCAAAATTGGCCTTAGTTGATTTTATGAGTGCTCGTATTTTTTTACTAATAATGATCAGGGGTGACTTCCCTTTTATGGATTTTGTTCTATCATGTAATAGCTTTCTCCTCTTATTGTAAAGTTTGTTAATGGCTAGGGTCCACCAGACTGGATGTTTGCCCTTTGTGGAAAGAGTCTTTGTTTTATTTGGGATTGCCTGATCCATGCAGTCCTGGAGGTGTTCATAGAAGGCATTTGTAAGGGCTTTCGCAGCTTGGGTTATGGTTTCCACTGGCTCAGGGGCCTTGAAGGATACCACACCAGTCTTGAGTAGTGTGAAGTTTGCTTTAGAGAAGTTCTTCACTGTGGTCTTTTTTGTTTGGGGTGGGGGCGGGATGTGGATTTCCAGTGAGATTAGTTTATGATCAGATCTCACCAATGAGGGATATACTTCCGGTGTGGAGCATTTTGTCCCCATGTTTGTGATGAGATCTAGTATATTTTCTCTCGTGGGAACAGTGACTAGCTGTTCCATGGCATTTGAATTTATGAACTCCAGGAACCGTTGGGCTAGAAAGTTAGGGCTTGAGTAATGTTCCCAGTCTATATTCGGGTAGTTGAAGTCACCCAATATGATGGTGTTTGGAGATACATTTATACCCTCCAGTGTCTTCTGGAAGGCTGTGTGGGGTTCCTGAGTTTGAGAGGGTGGCCTGTAGCATGCTACAATTTGTAGAGCAGTTTTGCCTATGGTTAGTTGCACCTGGATGGTTTCCGAAGCTTTGTACGTTGCCACCAACCTGGAGGTGTGGGTATCCTTTATGAATATGGACACACCCCCTATTTTGTGGTGCGGTCCGGGTTTTGGGGCCGGAACGCATGATATGAGGTAAAACCTAATAGTGCCGGGGTGCTCTCAGGAGCCTTGAACCAGGTTTCAGTTACAGCACAGACATCGATGTTCTCCATACTGAGAAGGGCCTCGAGTGTGTGCATTTTGAGATTTAGACTTCTGGCATTGAGCAGCATTACCCTCAGTTTCTTCCCATTTTTGTTTTCTAGGGTGGTAGGTTTAGAATTTGAGCCTTGCCTAAAAAGGCACTATGGGGTGGCAAGAGCCTTAGCCAATATCCGGAATCCCAGGGTGACAGGTGCAAGCCGTCCCTTGCGAAGCAGCGTGGCTTGTCAAGCATGTCATCCCAGGCAGACAGACACTGGATCCCCTTTGAATGACACCAGACATTAAGCCAATTGTTAAAGCTGATCATCTTGTCTCTATATTGTGGCATCATTCTTGGTGAAGGAAGGATACTGCTCAGGGTCAGGGTCATACCTGCCTGGGCTACATAATCAGAGAGCTCCTCTATGTCTCTTTTCATGTAGTCCAGGGAGGTACGCCTCAGGTCGTTCACACCAGCATGGACAATGACTGTGTCATATTTGTACTTGCCGTGGAGTGACCAGAGTGCTTGTGTTATGTGGCGGATTCTAGAGCCCGATAGGCAGCTTACTGTGACCCTCTCCTTGTTCAGCCTGGTGAGTGGGACGTCAGTGTGTCTGACTATGGAGTCACCTATGACAAGTATGTTTGGTGTTGTATTTGGCCTTAAGGGCTGTGACTGCTTTGCACACTGCTTTTGTGGTTTATGTGTTGCTTGTGGGGTGTCTTGAGGTAGCAGTTGTTTGGGTGTCTGCTTTGGAGGCCTCTGCTGTTTAGGTAAATTTTTACTCAGAGCCTCAGTATGTCTTTGTGTGTTTATGTGTTTGATTCAGTGGTGTGGTAGCATTATGTGAGGCTGGTTTTGTGGTGTGTGTAGTTGCCTTCTCCTCCTGTCTGGTCTTGCCAGTCCTGAGTTGAGAGAGCTCAGCCTCCAGTTTGGCTAAATAGCTGCATCTCTCGCAAGTATTTGTGTTATGTGGGAGGAGGAGAGGGTTGTCTGTGTACATGAGGCAGTTATAACATTGCCTCAAGATTCCCAGATTCTCCAGCTGGACCGGAGAGGAGATTGACAACTGACCTTTGGACATGCTAGAATAATATTGGGAATTCCTTAATAATTGAAAACAAGGGCCAGTGGGGAGTGAGGGTGTAGTGCTTTTAATTTTTAGTGCTGACTTATATAATTGCTATAGTGAGCAAGTGTCAAGTAACTTGAGTGCAATGTGTTACAAGTAACTAAATTCAAAAATGACAAACAGTAACTTTCTTTCAAGTGAAACCAGGAACTAGTACAGTAAGCAATGCAGATATCACTAGTGATCCACAGAAGCGCTGAGAAGCCAGATTAGGTGGAATTAGCTTCCAGGGAAATAACAAGCAAACAAACAACAAGCATATAAACAAAGCTAGATTCAGCAGGCCTGGATCTAGTCTATGCTAGAGCAAACAAGGTGTACCAATTTCAGTAAGATACAGTTCAAATATTCAGGCACTATAAACCTTTAACCAGAAATTCCCAGCTCAGAAGGGCAGAGTCCAGCCTCTTCTCCCACAAGAGTGCAGACCACGAACCTTCTTAATGTAAAATAACTGGCCTGAAGCCCAAGTGCCTAAACCAGAACTAATACCCTTGGACACTGGGCTCTCAATCAGCAGTTCCCAACTTAGAAGGATGAAAGCTACCTGTCCTGCCACCACAGTGCTTGCCACAAACCTTCCTAATGTAAAACAACTGGTCTGAAGCCCAAGTGCTTAATCCAAAAGACTTAGAATGATAGCTACACTTTAATCAAGTTACAACCAAGCAGTACTAAATACAATTGAATACTTTAGAGAATGTCTGGATTAGTGCTCAAGTTACACAAACAAAGCTAGATCCAGCAGGCCCGAATCCAGTCTATGCCACAGCAAACAAGGCGCACCAACTTCGGTAAGAAGCAGTTCAGATATGCATGCCCCGA
>NC_056739.1:1959873583-1959888583 GCF_019279795.1 Protopterus annectens
CCCTACTTTTAAAAAGTTTTTCACGCCTATGACATGTGAAGTCTCTGGAAAAAGATCTGTTTCCCGACAGGAATGGAAAAGAAATAGCAGTTGACACTGGGGGGAAAAAAGAAGACTGGAATTTAAGAAACACAGGAAAAAGAGACTGTGGGTGGGAATGCAAGTGTGGTAAAGTGGGCGTGTTTTTGCTCAACTTTAGTGTGGACCCGAATTTTAAACTCTGGGATTGTCCCTTTAAACTATTCCAGGCTCCACAAAGTCTGCTCTTCACTTTTTCCCTTAGAACTGTTCAAACTCTCAAAGTAATCACTTTGTTCTCTTTCTAAAGCCCTGCACTTGCTCAGCTCTTATAAGGAAACACTAACTAACTAAAGCACTACACCCTCCTTGACTTCTCATAAGTATTAGACTCCCGATTGGTCCTTCCTGATCAAGTGAAAAATCAGTTCCCTTCCCCTAATCTGATCAGTAAAAAAACAGTTCCCTATACTAATCTGGTATGTCCAAGGGTCAGTTTCAAGGTTACTCTCCAGTCCAGCTGGTGAATCTGGGGAATTTTGAGGCAATGTTACAATTGCCTTATGTACACAGACAACCCTCTCCTCCTTCCAACAAACTCTAATACATGTGAGAGATGCAGTTACACAGCCAAACTGGAGGCAGAGCTCTCTCAACCCAAGACTGGCACAGTCAGTCAGGAGGAAAAGGTAACCACCCACACCACAAATCCAGTCTCACACAGACCTATTGCATCTGCATACCCAACACATAAACACACAAAACATACTCGGAGGCTCTAAATAAAAATCTGCCTAAATAGCAAAGACCTCCCAAGCAGATATCCAAGCAACAGCCACCCCTCAACAATACCCACAAATCACATATCTCACAAAATCAGTGTGCCTCACAGTCACAGCCCAAAAGGCCAAACAACACACCAAATACACTTGTTATAGGGGACTCTATTGTCCGACACTGACGCCCTACGCACTAGACTGACCATGGAGAAGGACACTGTAAGCTGCCTGCCGGGAGCCAGGATCCGCCACATAATGCAAGCACTCAGGTCACTCCAAAGCAAGTACAAGTATGACTCCATCACTGTCCATGCTGGTGTAAATTACCTGAGACATACCTCCCTGGACTACATGAAAAGAGACATAGAGGAGCTCTCTGACCATGTATCCCAGGCTGGTATGTCCCTGACCTTGAGTAGCATCTTGCCCTCACCAAGAATGATGCCACAGTATAAAGACAAAATCAGTTTCAACAATTGGCTAAAGTATTGGTGTTTTAAAGGGGATCCAGTGTCTGTCAGCCTGGGATGACATGCTCGACAAGCCACATTGCTTCGCTAGGGACGGCTTGCACCTGTCACCCTTAGGCTTTGATACTGGCCAAGGCTCTTGCCACCCCCCATAGTGCCTTTTTAGGCAAGGCTCAAAGGACAAACCCACCTCCATAGACAACCCAAAGATAAAAACTAAAGGTAATGCTACTCAATGCCAGAAGTCTAAACCTCAAGATGCACCCCAGACTCTCCTCAGTATGGAGTAAATTGATGTCTGTGCAGTAATAGAAACCTGGTTCAAGGCTCCTGAAGGCACCCCAGCACTACCAGGTTATAACTCATACCATGCGCTTCGGCCCCACAACTCAGACCAAAGCACAAAAGGAGGGGGGTATCTATATTCATCAAAGATACCTACACCTCCAGGTTAGTGGCACTGCCAAGCATCGGGAAAACCCTCCATGTGCAACTAACAGCGGGGAAAACTGCCTTTCAGGGGTTTGTTTTTGGCCCCCCGGCCCCCAAAAAAAAAAAGGAAAAAAAACCCTCCCCCTAAAAAATTAAAAAAGGGGGAAACCCCACTTCTGAGCTGTTTGCCATCTTGATGGCATTATAAGCATTGGTAATAGCACTCTGTAAAAATAAACCTTCCTGCAACAAGCTTGTTATAGCTAGGTTCTTCCATATGGATCGCACTGTAGCAAGGTTTGTTATAACTAGGTTTTTACTATATATTTGATTATTAGTACAAGCTTGTTATCGCTAAGTTCTTACTTATGAAACACTGTAACAAGGTTATTTTTCATAGTGTTGGAGTGTATTCAGCACACTGCATGTATTTAAATTGTGTGTGTGTGTGTGTGTGTGTGTGTGTGTGTGTGTGTGTGTGTGTGTGTGTGTGTGTGTGTGTGTGCATAAAATGTACAGGTGCAGATTAAGCATCACCAGTCACTGAAGCAAGAGCAGCTGTTATAAAACTAATGATAGATTATAACAAAACATGAATATTTTTGTTTCTCTCAGTGAGAAAATAACGTGTTCACCCTTTTAGAAACTGAATGATAAACAATAGACTGATTAATTTTTTAGTGACAGTAGTCGGATAACTACATTAAAGCAGGACATTATTTAATTTTGTCAATCAGATTTAAGGTAACAAGTCCAAGCAAAATGAAAACATTACATACTCCCATAATGCAAAGCATTGTTGAGAAATACATGTAGATGCATATGAAATAACATAGTCCAGTTCATCTTTATACAGAATTGCATGGTCTCAAGTGGACTCTGTCTGTAATTTGCAAAAGTCAATGAAGTGGGAATATATAAATGTTTCACATTAATTAGGTATCTAGTTTTGTCCCACTAAAGAAATGCTCCATTTAAGAAGTATATGTGTGCTGAGGCAGGTGGTACTTTGTAGCCTCAATAGTCTAATTCAAGTCAAGAAAAATAAAATAACCTTCCAGATTAGTAGTTTTGAGAAAATAGTTACCACAAAAGGCAGTAGCAATGTAAACAAATTCTAAATAAGCAAGCTAGCAGAAGATATCAATCCTGATAGGCAGAATTATTTGTTACATTTTGGAATATTACAATGAATAATAAATCACCTAAATGAAGCACAGCATAGAAATTAACTACAGATAAGATCCATGCATGCTGCTTTCTACCTATCTAAATTAGAGTTTACCTTTGTATTTATCTTACTTATATTCAGATTTTTCCTTCTCCAGGAAACTATGCTTTTTGCATGCCAGATTGTACTAAATCTCGCTTAGTTTTTGGCGATCTGTTCCATGAATTGTCAACACAATAAATGGAGCAATGCTTCTCATTTCTTCCTTTTACTTTGTTCACAATGCACATATTACACAACTTAAATGTAAAAGTTGTAGTTGTGACTATTAAAATTCATTGGAGTATTATGATGCAAAAAAATGGTTGCCTGAACAAGTGACATTAGCAGCTTGCTCTTTTCTAACTAAACCTGTTTTTGACACAGCAGTTAATAACTCCTAATAATAATTTGCTGGCAGTATTTAATTAAACCATTTATTTTCAGAAGGAAGTCTACTGTTTAAACATATTACTACTATGCACAGGCTTAAGCAGATCTGATCCTTAAAATCCTTCAGGTTTCACATAAAGTACAATATCACTGTACAGGTATTTCTTGGTTTACTGGTGAAAAGTTATACTAACATATGACAGACAATTTTCAGAATGATCGTTCATTGCGGTTCGTACAGAAAGGGACCGCAATGAACTATCGTTCGGAAAAGGGGGAAGATGTCAGCAATTGCTGTTAGAAAGTAATTGACAGCTTACATTTGAATCTGTTTGCACAAGAAATGTGGACAAAGCCTGTTCCGTAATAATGGAGGTTAATGCTCAAAAAATAGGGACAGGCTTTAAATACTGCTCGCATAAACTTAGAAATTGGCTAGAATAACACGTTTTGTGTTAACATGCATTTCCTGAATGCTATCAAGTCTGAAACTGAAATAGCTAGCATTTACTTAATTCAATCATGACTGAGGTGGCAGAAAAGCACATGTTTTATGAGAAACACACCAAAAATACGAGGCAAAAATTTGGACGCTCTATGAAAAGTTTGATAGCTGAGACTTACGAGGGCCAGTCAATATAACACATTTGCTGTTCCTGTGGGCAGTGTTTAGAATATAACATGACACCATACCAAAATACGTTATGCAACTGTTTCTAGTGTTAAATGTTTGCTTTTAGAACGATCGTTCATTGTGGTTCCTACAGAAAGGAACCACAGTGAACAATCGTTCTAAAAAACAAAGATTTAATACGTAACTGAAATCCCATGTCATGCCTCTCAACCTGCTAGAGCTACAGATTTGAACAAAGCCTGGGATGATGAGGGATAAAGTACTAACAATTGGAGCAGATCACTATTGCTACAAAACAGGATTAGTGATAGCTTGGAGTTTCTGAAGGATATCTCAGGTAAAAGAGGCACAACGAAAAACAGACATTCTAAAAAAAATTTACTGTAACGAGCAGTTTGCACTTTTAAATGCTTATCAAGTGCTCGTTACATTAGCACTCGTTTTTTTATATTGTGATTTCTACATAAAGTATACACGTATGACATGTGAAGTCTCTGGAAAAAAGATCTGATTCCGACAGGAATGGAAAAAGAAATAGCAGTTGACACTGGGAGGAAAAAGAAGACTGGAATTTAACGAAACACAGGAAAAAGAGACTGTGGGTGGGAATGCAAGTGACGTGGTAAAGTGGGCGTGTTTTTGCTCAACTTTAGTGTGGACCCGAATTTTAAACTCTGGGATTGTCCCTTTAAACTATTCCAGGCTCCACAAAGTCTGCTCTTCACTTTTTCCCTTAGAACTGTTCAAACTCTCAAAGTAATCACTCTGTTCTCTTTCTAAAGCCCTGCACTTGCTCAGCTCTTATAAGGAAACACTAACTAACTAAAGCACTACACCCTCCTTGACTTCTCATAAGTATTAGACTCCCGATTGGTCCTTCCTGATCAAGTGAAAAATCAGTTCCCTTCCCTAATCTGATCAGTAAAAAAAAACAGTTCCCTATACTAATCTGGTATATCCAAGGGTCAGTTTCAAGGTTACTCTCCAGTCCAGCTGGTGAATCTGGGAATTTTGAGGCAATGTTACAATTGCCTTATGTACCTGAACAACCCTCTCCTCCTTCCAACAAACTCTAATACATGTGAGAGATGCAGTTACACAGCCAAACTGGAGGCAGAGCTCTCTCAACCCAAGACTGGCACAGTCAGTCAGGAGGAAAAGGTAACCACCCACACCACAAATCCAGTCTCACACAGACCTATTGCATCTGCATACCCAACACATAAACACACAAAAACATACTCGGAGGCTCTAAATAAAAATCTGCCTAAATAGCAAAGACCTCCCAAGCAGATATCCAAGCAACAGCCACCCCTCAACAATACCCACAAATCACATATCTCACAAAATCAGTGTGCCTCACAGTCACAGCGCATAAGGCCAAACAACACACCAAATACACTTGTTATAGGGGACTCTCTTGTCCGGCACACTGACGTCCCACTCACTAGACTGACCAAGGAGAAGGTCACTGTAAGCTGCCTGTCGGGTGCCAGGATCCGCCACATAATGCAAGCACTCAGGTCACTCCAAAGCAAGTACAAGTATGACTCCATCATTGTCTATGCTGGTGTGAATGACCTGAGACATACCTCCCTGGACTACATGAAAAGAGACATAGAGGAGCTCTCTGACCATGTATCCCAGGCTGGTATGTCCCTGACCTTGAGTAGCATCTTGCCCTCACCAAGAACGATGCCACAGTATAAAGACAAAATGATCAGTTTCAACAATTGGCTAAAGTATTGGTGTCATTCAAAGGGGATCCAGTGTCTGTCAGCCTGGGATGACATGCTCGACAAGCCACATTGCTTCGCTAGGGACGGCTTGCACCTGTCACCCTTAGGCTTTGATACTGGCCAAGGCTCTTGCCACCCCTATAGTGCCTTTTTTAGGCAAGGCTCAAAGGACAAACCCACCTCCATAGACAACCCAAAGATAAAAAAACTAAAGGTAATGCTACTCAATGCCAGAAGTCTAAACCTCAAGATGCACGCACTCGAGACTCTCCTCAGTATGGAGAAAATTGATGTCTGTGCAGTAATAGAAACCTGGTTCAAGGCTCCTGAGAGCACCCCAGCACTACCAGGTTATAACTCATACCATGCGTTTTGGCCCCAAAACTCGGACCGAAGCACAAAAGGAGGGGGATTATCTATATTCATCAAAGATACCTACACCTCCAGGTTAGTGGCACTGTACGAAGCATCGGAAACCATCCATGTGCAACTAACAGCGGGCAAAACTGCCTTTCAGTTTGTAGCCTGCTACAGAACACCCTCCCTATTACAGGAACCCCACTTGGCATTCCTGAGAACACTAGAGAATATGAAGGTCTCTCCAAACACTATGTTATTGGGTGACTTCAACTACCCAAACATTGACTGGGAAAACTACTCAAGCCCAAACACCCTCGCCCAACGGTTCCTTGAATTTATAAACTCTAATGCAATGGAGCAACTCCGCACGGCTAATCAGGACCTGAAACCAGCAGCAGTAATAATCCACTTTAAAACAAATGCAACGATAGTCTAATAAGTCCAAAAGCAGCAGTCTTTATTGAAACACACACAATAACCAAGCGCTTTCACCCGGATATTACCAGGCTTTTTCAAGGATTACACTGAGATAGAATTAACGCAAGAATTTTTTAACTTATTTTCAAAAGGTTTTCATTTTGTTCTTTATAGGCCCATGCACACACCCAAAATACTAATAGATTTAAAATTGTTCATGAGACAACTAAATTTGAACATATTTTTTAAAGGACAGAAAAATATGGCTAATGGACTAACAAGGAAAAGTACCTTTAACCCTCCCATGCACCCAATCCTAAAAGTTTTTGAAGAACTGGTTGAAAGGGACATTAGGAGAATAGAACAACAGGAAAATAGGAGGATCCCTGATAATTTAAGTGAGAAGGAGATTGAATTGATCAACCGTTTAAGACAGGAAGGGTGCAGGGTTATGAAACCAGACAAAGGAGGGGGAACAGTTTTGATGTATAAAACAGAGTATGAGGCTCACATACACAACATGTTGCAGGACTTGGAGCAATACGAACTAGTTTCGAGAAATGAAATTAACATTGCTTTTGCTAAGATTAATTACCAACTTTTTGATCATCTTTTACAGAATGTTGTCAATGAAGAACTTTACAATTACTTACATGTTGACAAACCAAAAAATTGCACAAATTTTTGGTATTCCTAAAACGTATAAGACGTTAGAACCACTTAAATTTAGACCCATAGTAGCGGGGTCTGGTAGTATCACGGAACCACTAGCCAAATTCATTGACATTACTTTAAAACCTTTTGTAGCCTCCATTGCCCACATATGTAAGGATTCCTGGATTTTTTAAGACAAATTGATCAAAAGTTTTTTAATTCCCAGGTTCTAATGGTAACGGTGGATGTTGTAGAACTTTTTCCGAGTATCCCACATGAAACAGGCCTGGAATGGTTCAACCAAATTTTAGCAATGGAGGGGGGCCAAATGGCCACAACTACTAACCTATTGGTAGAATTCATGGAGATTGTCCTGGAGAATAATTTTATTCATTTCAATGGAGAATTTTACTGTCAGAAGAAAGGTGTGGCAATGGGGGCCCCATGTGCATCCCTCTATGCAAACATAGTGCTGTACTTTTGGGAAAAGAAATTCATTTTCTCCAGTAGATGGCAGCATGACATTTTGCACTACAGAAGGTTTTTGGATGACATCTGTATTTTTTGGGGGGGAGAGGAGGAGAGTTTTATAGAGTTCTGGCAATACATTAACAATACTACACCTTTCTTAAAATTTACATACAGCATTGACAAGAATGAATTACACTATTTGGATGTAACCATTGGCAAGGATTATGGTAATAGATGTTTTAAATCTAAATTATATAGGAAAAGCTCATACTCTAACTCTTACCTCCATTTTAACAGTGGACATCCACACTTCCAAAAGAAGGGTATCATTAAGGGCCAGTTGATCCGGGCTTCTCGAATGTGCAGTACATTAGGAGATTATACAGAAGAAGTTCACAATTTAAAAAGTTATTTCATGGAGAAAGGCTACCCAGAAGACTTGTTTGACAACTTAGCACAGGAGATTTACCAAAAAAGAGAAGTTTATTACTCCCCTCTTTTAGGAACAGGTTCCTCAATCTAACACAGAAACATCAACAGAATGTAATTGAGATGAAAAACAGTTTCATTTACACCTTCAATAAGAATGCTGAAGAGATTGAGGGTATTGTTTCTCAATATTGGCCCATTTTGAGTCCACACGAAGAAACAAAATGTTTTGTCGCAGACCAACCACACTTTGTCAGAAAAAGAAATAAGAATCTCAAGGAAATTTTTGAAACTAAACATATTTTGGAGATGGACAAAAACAAAAAGAAATGGGGTACATATTCTTGTGGCAATTGTAAACAATGCCAAGCCATGATAAACCAGGACAGGGTGAACATCCCTTCGAGGAAATTCAAGTATATCTCAAAGAGATACTATAATTGTGGTACAAAAGGGGTAGTGTACTTAGGGATCTGTAAAACCTGTGATAGTTTTTATATAGGAAAAACAGAACGTCACCAGAGGAAAAGGGTTTATGAACATTTTAATGATGTGGCCAAACAGAAAGAGAGTAATGCCTTCTATAAACACTCCCTAATATGTGAAAAAATGAACATCAAGTTTATGGTGTTAGAACAAGTAACACAGGACATCAGAGGTGGAAGTTGGGAAACCAGATTAGAATATCGGGAGTTGTATTGGCAATTGAAATTGAATTCCAAGAAGTCCCCAGGCTTGAATGACAGTATTAATATCAAGAGCGTATTGAAATTAAGGAAAGCTCGCCTGTAACGTTGTGGGTTTCCCTTTTCCTTAATAGGTTGAAATATCATAGGGAGGCTTAAATAAAGCGGAAAATAATTCACCTCTAGTTAATTTAGTACATATGTAAGATACTAGATTTATGTTGGGTCTTATAGATGTTCACAAGAGAAATTTTAGCCAGGGAGTAGAGTTATTATCCCATTTGAGTTGTTTAGGCACCTTGAAATTTGATAGGATTATTTTAACACAAAGTCTCTTTAGAAGATTCATTTTTAAGAACAATAGACAGGCAGCAAATAGATTATATAGTATCAATTATATTTGTGTGGACTAGATGAAAGTTTTTTATACATAAGAACTTTTTTTATTTTTATATTTATTATTCATTGTTTTTATATACACAACTTAATTTAAACAACAAATACATACTGTTCAGTTTTTTAAAACAATAGTTTGTTTGAATCACTGCAAAGCAGAATGGTTGATTAAATTAATTAATTAATTAATTTAGTCAGGTGACAGGATTTTAATTATTTAAAGATCTACATTGAATGCATATACATTTGATCCTTGAAAATCCTGGTAATATCCGGGTGAAAGCACTTGGTTATTGTGTGTGTTTCAATAAAGACTGCTGCTTTTGGACTTATTAGACTATCGTTGCATTTGTTTTAAAGTGGATTATTACTGCTGCTGGTTTCGGGTCCTGATTAGCCGTGTGGAGTTGCTTTATTTGTTTTTTACATATTCTAACGCAATGGAACAACTGGTCACCACTCCCACAAGAGGGAACAACATATTGGACCTGGTCATCACCAACATGGGGAGTCTATGTTCCACACCAGAGGTAAACCCCTCATTGGTAAGATCAGACCATAAACAAATTTCCCTGGACATCCATATCCCGTCCCCACCATCAGCCAAGGAAATCATTGTAAAGAATTTCTCCAAAGCCAACTTTGCACTTCTCAAGACTGAGGTGGAATCCCTCAAAGCCCGTGGGCCAGAGGATAATACAGCCCAGTCCGCAGAATCCTTTACAAATGCATTCTATGAGCACCTGCAGGAATGCATGGATCGTGCTATCCCAAATAAAACCAAGACTCACTCCTCCAAAAACAGGAGACCGGTCTGGTGGACCCCGACCATAAATAAGCTATACAGCAGAAGGAGGAAGCTACTACATGACAGAGCAAAATCCCAAAAAGGGAAGGCATCTCTGATCAGTATTAGCAAGAAACTTCGATCCCTCATAAAATCATCAAAGGCCAGTTTCGAAAGAAAAATTGCCTTAGACACTAAAGACAATCACAAGGCCTTCTTTAGTTATGTCAGAAACATGGGCGGAAACTCCCAGATATGCTCTGAATTGTTGCATAACAGTACAAAATATACCGAACCTACAGACATAGCCAACATCCTGGCAGACAGATTCAGTGCAAACCCCCCCCCTTCCCCCCAAAGGAGCAAATGCCTATCCCAACTGAATGTAACCTCCCTGACATCACAGATGCACAGGTGAAAGCTGCCCTCTCCAAAGCAAAAAACACAGCATCTATGGGACCGGACGGTGTCCCAGGCTGTGTCTTACATGAGCTCCAAGAAGAACTGAACCCTCACATTAAGTCACTGTTCAAACTTAGCCTTACAACAGGATATGTACCCAAAGAATGGCGTACATCTACAGTGGTCCCACTCCACAAAGGTGGTGCCACAACGGACCCCAGAAACTATCGCCCATAAGCCTGACTAGTCTGGTCTGTAAAGCTATGGAGCGTATTATCATGGAACTCATAAACAAAGACATTGGGAACCTCCAGACACTGGACCCTACCCAATTCGGCTTTGTTAAGGGCAGATCTTGCCTATTAAACCTAGTTGATTTCTTTGAAACAGTTACCAAAGCCATAGATGAGGGCAAAGTAGTCCACACAGCCTACCTGGACCTTGCAAAAGCCTTCGACACAATACCCCACTAGGGCATCATAAATAAGCTTACCAGCTTAAATATCAACCCCTATATCACAAGATGGGTTGCAAACTGGCTCAGAGATAGAACCCACATGGTCAGAATCGCAGGTGCCATGTCCGAATCCAAACCAGTTACAAGTGGCATCCCACAGGGCTCAGTTCTGGGACCTCTTGTTCGGTATATACTTCTCTGAGGTTCAGACTAACATGGGGGGATTATGGCTGACAAAGTTCGCAGATGACTGCAAACTGGGGGCCATAATCGAATCTCCAGCTGACAAAAGCATCCTCCAAAAGGGTCTCACAGAGACGGATGCTTGGTGCCAGAGCCATGGTCTCAAGCTAAATGCTAAAAGTGCATAGTCATCCCCTTTGGGAAAAACAAGGTGCCCACAAATTACCACATAGGTAGTAATCCATTAAGTACAGAAGAAGTAATTAGAGATTTGGGGACCAACGTAGATAGTAATCTCTCCTTTGATAATCATGTTGCCAAAGTGGTTAGAAAGACCTTCTATATAGCCCACCTTATCACGAAAGGGTTCGCATCTAGATCAAGAGAGAGGTCATTGTGCCCCTCTACTCGTCACTCATCAGGCCCATAATTGAATACAATGCACCTTTTGGGATGTACCTTACCTGACACCTGCAGCAACTGGAGAGACCCCAAAAGTACCTCACCAAGAGGATCATGGGCTACAAACAGATGTCCTATGCAGCTCAACTAAAGAAACTCCAGCTCTACTCAGTTGCTTACCACCTACTCAGAGGCGATCTATGCCTGACGTACAAAGCCATGTCAAACCCAGAATTAATGGACATGCTCCACCTCAAAAAATCCAAGTCCCTTAGAGGTACATGCTCCAGGGACCTAAACCTCAGCACAAAAATAAATAGGACATGCTGGAGGGACAGATTCATTTCCCAGAGGCTCCCCTCACTCTGGAATAGAATCCCAATTCATGTTAAACATATCCCCTCGCTGACCCTCTTCAAGCGAAATTTGGATGCGTGGATGGGAAATCGCAAATTCACCCCTGGGATCTCTCCTGTGTCCCTGCTAGACAGAGGCACAGTAAACTAATCTTAAAAGGGTAAATTCTGTGACCTACTTTAGAGAGGCACAGTAGGCTAATCTAATAGGGAGATGGAAGCCAAATACACTCTGGCTAGGCTTATAAATGCCCTAGGGCAGATAGCCTAGTATCTACCTATAAATCTATGTAGTAGTGAACGATTATATATATATATATATATATATATATATATATATATATATATATATATATATATATAAGAAGGTGAAATGGTTATGCATACTGATGAATGCATAAGTAACATGTTTTAAGCAGTGTGAAGCACTGCTAAGCAAAGTATACCAATATTAAGCACATATAAGTATAATTGCTCATAGCTTAGCACTGCTTTAACTAGCGCAATGGTTTTGCGCGTAGCTGCGCATCGAGTCAACTAGCGGAAACAAAACATGTTTGCGCGTAGCTGCACGCCGCGCCTAGTAGCAGAGACAAAACATGTTTGCGTGTAGTTGCGCATCGCGACCACTAGTGGAAACCAAAATAAGTTTGCGCGAAATTGCGCTGTGCGCTATCCAGCGCAACGTCGGGCAACGTGGAGCAACGTCGAGCAACATCGGGCAAAGGTGAGCAAAGTCTCCTAAACACAGCCACACCCCCTAGCCTGTTCTGCCAGTAGTAAAATAATAAACAATGACAGGACTCGAACCCGGGATAGTGTGCACCATAGTCACAGTACTGAACCACTAAGCCATGACAGCATCTCAAAACCTTCTACTTTCAACATATATACATATCAGTGGAGGTTTACCCATTGCTAAGCAGGTTTGCCTTCAGCTGAGATTTTTCAAAAATGGCCAATCACAAATAAGTGTGGGAAATGAGGCATATTTAAGCATCATAGATGGGAATACTTGCCATAACTGATTGTAGCTCAGATCTGTAGTCAGCATGGTTGGTGTGGGTGAAGGCACTCGATTTAGAGCGCAACGGTGGGGCATTGAGGAGACCAAAGTGATGGTTTGGCTCCTCGTCCACAATCATGAGGATAGACTCCTGCAGGGCCAGTTCCAGGGAACCCAGTACAAAGTGGAAGCCTGGAATATTCTAGCTCGTGATCTCACCAGTGCCACAGGCGTCCCTCAGACTGGTGAGCAGGTCAGACACCACTACTCGGACCTGAAGAGATGCAAGCAGGACCAACTGAACCAATGGATCCAGGAGGCCCATGACATGGAAAATGCCCCACTACTGAGTAAGTAGCCATGGAATAAAGTATGTAAGAATCACTATTGTAGTCTATATTATGGATAGGTATGTCTCAATATTACTTCATTTACTTCACAGCTGCAGGTGTCCATGCTGCGAATCAGCAAGCCTATGCAGATAGACTGCTAAGGCTGCGCCACCAGGCAGGTTAGTAATTATTCTGCATGTACTGTTATATAAAATAAGTGAGAGAGCTTGAAAAAAGTGCTGTAACCCAAGAAATAAACATATAGTAAGTCTTGAATAATTTTTTTGTATGTCCTGTTATATAAAATAAACGAGAGAGCCTGTAGAAAAGTGTGTTATGTCATTAATAAAGTTATAATTCCAGGAGTGTGTCTGTGTCAATTCCTTTGATATGTTGCTGTACTCTTGCATTATAGAAATAGTACTGTTGTATTAAGTGCTGTTAACCCACACTTGGGTAGGCCCATATAAAGTGTATGAAGGGAGTGCCAGTAGCTGTTAAGCATATTTACAGTCCTCAACTGTAGGTTCATGGCCAGCATGTACAGGTTAATCTGGTACATGATAAGCTTGTTATTGTGTTCCCCAGAAATGTCAGTGTGCTGCAGAAATGTAGGGAGCTGTCAACATATTACTAATAATGTCACCTGAACACCTCTAGATAATTATAGGAAAGTATATCTGTGAGTGAACCATCTCAGCAGTAGTGTGTCTGAGCAATACACAAAATAAGTAGCACTAACATCTGCATCCTGGACAGTTTGTATGTCAGATACAGGTCATGTATATAAAGATCTAGCAAAACCCGGTACACAATTTAAGGACAATTGCCTAGTGTAATAATACATGTAGGAGACATATACCTGCAGTCAATAGGAATGTAGTGTAAAGTAGAAGTATATATAAGTTGCTAATGGAGCTATCTTTTTCCACCCTACTGTATGTGCATAAAACATGCAATTCCACATCTCAATGGGTATGTGTAATCTCACAAAATTTGTTGGGACATATGTCCTATTGGTTTATAAATATCTGCATTTATTTCAACGCATGTGCCCTGTACAAATACCCCAGTCCTGGTGGCCTGCTGCCACCGATTAATCCTGCATGCTGTTTGAATGTCCATGGTTGTTCTATATATGCATGTGTTATGCTTGCTGTTCAACTGTTGGAACTCTGGTGTGTTGGGATAACGGGAATACTACTGCATGCTGTTACAACTAATTGTGAATGCTATTGGTTGTTACTAACCCATATTGTCATTACATTCTCCTAAACATAGGACGTATGGGAAGGCCGGTCCCAGCAGACCCACTTCTCCCACCTCATCTGGCGATGGTGCCTGGCACCAGCATGTCTGGCGCCCAGGCCGGGACCTCCTCCTTTCTTGGGCCTGTGCCACCTTCGGGTGGAAGTGCTGCAGGGGATGGGGCTCACCCCCCCTGCAAGTGCGGTCAGAGGAGAACCACCTCTCACCCTCAGAAGGGTCCGGTTTGTGGTGCATAGGGAGATCGAGCGTTCGGTCACTGATCCCCTACGCCAGCTTGAGGCACTGGTGGCGCAACTCATGGGTGAGCCTGCCCCTCTTAAGCAGCCCCCAGCACAGCCACCCTCTGGGCTGTGAAGGTGCAGTGGTGACTGCCCATGGGTGGGGATTTCAGTTCCACTGTTGCCATCTGTGGGCTCATGGGCTTGCGATCTCCAAGCATCCTTCCCTGTCAATGTTGTTCACTCACCACGTGTCATATTCCGCCCCTGTATGCGTCTTGTTTGTCTTGTCTGTTTACCTCCCCAACCTACCTCCCCAAATATACCTACATCCCCTACCTAACATTCCACTCTCACCTGAAAAAAAAAAGAAGGGCAATCTGCACCCACAAAAAAATTATGCCCCATACATAGCTGCCCATTTTGCACACATGTCCACTGGACAAGTACAATGTAATTTAATTGGCAGTACAACATACTTTGTTGTCCTCACCCCTCTC